>NW_028155823.1:0-46015 GCF_963454915.1 Gymnoscopelus microlampas | reverse complement strand
TTTGGGGCGTGCGTGGGGTGGGTATTTGGGGCGTGCGTGGGGTGGGTATTTGGGGCGTGCGTGGGGTGGGTATTTGGGGCGTGCGTGGGGTGGGTATTTGGGCGTGCGTGGGGTGGGTATTTGGGGCGTGCGTGGGGTGGGTATTTGGGGCGTGCGTGGGGTGGGTATTTGGGGCGTGCGTGGGGTGGGTATTTGGGAGTGCGTGGGGTGGGTATTTGGGGCGTGCTGGGGTGGGTATTTGGGGCGTGCGTGGGGTGGGTATTTGGGGCGTGCGTGGGGTGGGTATTTGGGGCGTGGGGTGGGTATTTGGGGCGTGCGTGGGGTGGGTATTTGGGGCGTGCGTGGGGTGGGTATTTGGGGCGTGCGTGGGGTGGGTATTTGGGGCGTGCGTGGGGTGGGTATTTGGGGCGGGCGTGGGGTGGGTATTTGGGGCGTGCGTGGGGTGGGTATTTGGGGCGTGCGTGGGGTGGGTATTTGGGGCGTGGGGGTGGGTATTTGGGGCGTGCGTGGGGTGGGTATTTGGGGCGTGCGTGGGGTGGGTATTTGGGGCGTGCGTGGGGTGGGTATTTGGGGCGTGCGTGGGGTGGGTATTTGGGGCGTGGGGTGGGTATTTGGGGCGTGCGTGGGGTGGGTATTTGGGGCGTGCGTGGGGTGGGTATTTGGGGCGTGCGTGGGGTGGGTATTTGGGGCCTGCGTGGGGTGGGTATTTGGGGCGTGCGGGGTGGGTATTTGGGGCGTGCGTGGGGTGGGTATTTGGGGCGTGCGTGGGGTGGGTATTTGGGGCGTGCGTGGGGTGGGTATTTGGGGCGTGGGGTGGGTATTTGGGGCGTGCGTGGGGTGGGTATTTGGGGCGTGCGTGGGGTGGGTATTTGGGGCGTGCGTGGGGTGGGTATTTGGGGCGTGCGTGGGGTGGGTATTTGGGGCGTGCGTGGGGTGGGTATTTGGGGCGTGCGTGGGGTGGGTATTTGGGGCGTGCGTGGGGTGGGTATTTGGGGCCGTGCGTGGGGTGGGTATTTGGGGCGTGCGTGGGGTGGGTATTTGGGGCGTGCGTGGGGTGGTATTTGGGGCGTGCGTGGGTGGGTATTTGGGGCGTGCGTGGGGTGGGTATTTGGGGCGTGCGTGGGGTGGGTATTTGGGGCGTGCGTGGGGTGGGTATTTGGGGCTGCGTGGGGTGGGTATTTGGGGCGTGCGTGGGGTGGGTATTTGGGGCGTGGTGGGGTGGGTATTTGGGGCGTGCGTGGGTGGGTATTTGGGGCGTGCGTGGGGTGGGTATTTGGGGCGTGGGGTGGGTATTTGGGGCGTGCGTGGGGTGGGTATTTGGGGCGTGCGTGGGGTGGGTATTTGGGGCGTGCGTGGGGTGGGTATTTGGGGCGTGCGTGGGGTGGGTATTTGGGGCGTGGGGTGGGTATTTGGGGCGTGCGTGGGGTGGGTATTTGGGGCGTGCGTGGGGTGGGTATTTGGGGCGTGCGTGGGGTGGGTATTTGGGGCGTGCGTGGGGTGGGTATTTGGGGCGTGGGTGGGTATTTGGGGCGTGCGTGGGGTGGGTATTTGGGGCGTGCGTGGGGTGGGTATTTGGGGCGTGCGTGGGGTGGGTATTTGGGGCGTGCTGGGGTGGGTATTTGGGGCGTGCGTGGGGTGGGTATTTGGGGCGTGCGTGGGGTGGGTATTTGGGGCGTGCGTGGGGTGGGTATTTGGGGCGTGCGTGGGGTGGGTATTTGGGGCGTGCGTGGGGTGGGTATTTGGGGCGTGCGTGGGGTGGGTATTTGGGGCGTGCGTGGGGTGGGTATTTGGGGCGTGCGTGGGGTGGGTATTTGGGGCGGTGCGTGGGGTGGGTATTTGGGGCGTGCGTGGGGTGGGTATTTGGGGCGTGCGTGGGGTGGGTATTTGGGGCGTGCGTGGGGTGGGTATTTGGGGTGCGTGGGGTGGGTATTTGGGGCGTGCGTGGGGTGGGTATTTGGGGCGTGCGTGGGGTGGGTATTTGGGGCGTGGGGTGGGTATTTGGGGCGTGCGTGGGGTGGGTATTTGGGGCGTGCGGGGTGGGTATTTGGGGCGTGCGTGGGGTGGGTATTTGGGGCGTGCGTGGGGTGGGTATTTGGGGCGTGCGTGGGGTGGGTATTTGGGGCGTGCGTGGGGTGGGTATTTGGGGCTGCGTGGGGTGGGTATTTGGGGCGTGCGTGGGGTGGGTATTTGGGGCGTGGGGTGGGTATTTGGGGCGTGCGTGGGGTGGGTATTTGGGGCGTGCGTGGGGTGGGTATTTGGGGCGTGCGTGGGGTGGGTATTTGGGGCGTGCGTGGGGTGGGTATTTGGGCGTGCGTGGGGTGGGTATTTGGGGCGTGCGTGGGGTGGGTATTTGGGGCGTGCGTGGGGTGGGTATTTGGGGCGTGCGTGGGGTGGGTATTTGGGGCGTGGGGTGGGTATTTGGGGCGTGCGTGGGGTGGGTATTTGGGGCGTGCGTGGGGTGGGTATTTGGGGCGTGCGTGGGGTGGGTATTTGGGGCGTGGGGTGGGTATTTGGGGCGTGCGTGGGGTGGGTATTTGGGGCGTGCGTGGGGTGGGTATTTGGGGCGTGCGTGGGGTGGGTATTTGGGGCGTGGGGTGGGTATTTGGGGCGTGCGTGGGGTGGGTATTTGGGGCGTGCGTGGGGTGGGTATTTGGGGCGTGCGTGGGGTGGGTATTTGGGGCGTGGGGTGGGTATTTGGGGCGTGCGTGGGGTGGGTATTTGGGGCGTGCGTGGGGTGGGTATTTGGGGGTGCGTGGGGTGGGTATTTGGGGCGTGTGCGTGGGGTGGGTATTTGGGGCGTGCGTGGGGTGGGTATTTGGGGCGTGCGTGGGGTGGGTATTTGGGGCGTGCGTGGGGTGGGTATTTGGGGCGTGCGTGGGGTGGGTATTTGGGGCGTGGGGTGGGTATTTGGGGCGTGCGTGGGGTGGGTATTTGGGGCGTGCGTGGGGTGGGTATTTGGGGCTGCGTGGGGTGGGTATTTGGGGCGTGCGTGGGGTGGGTATTTGGGGCGTGCGTGGGGTGGGTATTTGGGGCGTGCGTGGGGTGGGTATTTGGGGCGTGCGTGGGGTGGGTATTTGGGGCGTGGGGTGGGTATTTGGGGCGTGCGTGGGGTGGGTATTTGGGGCGTGCGTGGGGTGGGTATTTGGGGCGTGCGTGGGGTGGGTATTTGGGGCGTGCGTGGGGTGGGTATTTGGGGCGTGGGGTGGTTGGGTGGTGGGGTGGGTATTTGGGGCGTGCGTGGGGTGGGTATTTGGGGCGTGCGTGGGGTGGGTATTTGGGGCGTGGGGTGGGTATTTGGGGCGTGCGTGGGGTGGGTATTTGGGGCGTGCGTGGGGTGGGTATTTGGGGCGTGCGTGGGGTGGGTATTTGGGGCGTGCGTGGGGTGGGTATTTGGGGCGTGGGGTGGGTATTTGGGGCGTGCGTGGGGTGGGTATTTGGGGCGTGCGTGGGGTGGGTATTTGGGGCGTGCGTGGGGTGGGTATTTGGGGCGTGCGTGGGGTGGGTATTTGGGGCGTGGGGTGGGTATTTGGGGCGTGCGTGGGGTGGGTATTTGGGGCGTGCGTGGGGTGGGTATTTGGGGCGTGCGTGGGGTGGGTATTAGGGGCGTGGGGTGGGTATTTGGGGCGTGCGTGGGGTGGGTATTTGGGGCGTGCGTGGGGTGGGTATTTGGGGCGTGCGTGGGGTGGGTATTTGGGGCGTGGGGTGGGTATTTGGGGCGTGCGTGGGGTGGGTATTTGGGGCGTGTGTGGGGTGGGTATTTGGGGCGGTGCGTGGGGTGGGTATTTGGGGCGTGCGTGGGGTGGGTATTTGGGGCGTGGGGTGGGTATTTGGGGCGTGCGTGGGGTGGGTATTTGGGGCGTGCGTGGGGTGGGTATTTGGGGCGTGCGTGGGGTGGGTATTTGGGGCGTGGGGTGGGTATTTGGGGCGTGCGTGGGGTGGGTATTTGGGGCGTGCGTGGGGTGGGTATTTGGGGCGTGCGTGGGGTGGGTATTTGGGGCGTGCGTGGGGTGGGTATTTGGGGCGTGGGGTGGGTATTTGGGGCGTGCGTGGGGTGGGTATTTGGGGCGTGCGTGGGGTGGGTATTTGGGGCGTGCGTGGGGTGGGTATTTGGGGCGTGCGTGGGGTGGGTATTTGGGGCGTGGGGGTGGGTATTTGGGGCGTGCGTGGGGTGGGTATTTGGGGCGTGCGTGGGGTGGGTATTTGGGGCGTGCGTGGGGTGGGTATTTGGGGCGTGGGGTGGGTATTTGGGGCGTGCGTGGGGTGGGTATTTGGGGCGTGCGTGGGGTGGGTATTTGGGGCGTGCGTGGGGTGGGTATTTGGGGCGTGGGTGGGTATTTGGGGCGTGCGTGGGGTGGGTATTTGGGGCGTGCGTGGGGTGGGTATTTGGGGCGTGCGTGGGGTGGGTATTTGGGGCGTGGGGTGGGTATTTGGGGCGTGCGTGGGGTGGGTATTTGGGGCGTGTGTGGGGTGGGTATTTGGGGCGTGCGTGGGGTGGGTATTTGGGGCGTGCGTGGGGTGGGTATTTGGGGCGTGGGGTGGGTATTTGGGGCGTGCGTGGGGTGGGTATTTGGGGCGTGCGTGGGGTGGGTATTTGGGCGTGCGTGGGGTGGGTATTTGGGGCGTGCGTGGGGTGGGTATTTGGGGCGTGGGGTGGGTATTTGGGGCGTGCGTGGGGTGGGTATTTGGGGCGTGCGTGGGGTGGGTATTTGGGGCGTGCGTGGGGTGGGTATTTGGGGCGTGGGGTGGGTATTTGGGGCGTGCGTGGGGTGGGTATTTGGGGCGTGCGTGGGGTGGGTATTTGGGGCGTGCGTGGGGTGGGTATTTGGGGCGTGGGGTGGGTATTTGGGGCGTGCGTGGGATGGGTATTTGGGGCGTGCGTGGGGTGGGTATTTGGGGCGTGCGTGGGGTGGGTATTTGGGGCGTGCGTGGGGTGGGTATTTGGGGCGTGGGGTGGGTATTTGGGGCGTGCGTGGGGTGGGTATTTGGGGCGTGCGTGGGGTGGGTATTTGGGGCGTGCGTGGGGTGGGTATTTGGGGCGTGGGGTGGGTATTTGGGGCGTGCGTGGGGTGGGTATTTGGGGCGTGCGTGGGGTGGGTATTTGGGGCGTGGGGTGGGTATTTGGGGCGTGCGTGGGGTGGGTATTTGGGGCGTGCGTGGGGTGGGTATTTGGGGCGTGCGTGGGTGGGTATTTGGGCTGCGTGGGGTGGGTATTTGGGGCGTGCGTGGGGTGGGTATTTGGGGCGTGCGTGGGGTGGGTATTTGGGGCGTGCGTGGGGTGGGTATTTGGGGCGTGCGTGGGGTGGGTATTTGGGGCGTGGGGTGGGTATTTGGGGCGTGCGTGGGGGTGGGTATTTGGGGCGTGCGTGGGGTGGGTATTTGGGGCGTGCGTGGGGTGGGTATTTGGGGCGTGCGTGGGGTGGGTATTTGGGGCGTGGGGGGTGGGTATTTGGGGCGTGCGTGGGGTGGGTATTTGGGGCGTGCGTGGGGTGGGTATTTGGGGCGTGCGTGGGGTGGGTATTTGGGGCGTGGGGTGGGTATTTGGGGCGTGCGGGGTGGGTATTTGGGGCGTGCGTGGGGTGGGTATTTGGGGCGTGCGTGGGGTGGGTATTTGGGGCGTGCGTGGGGTGGGTATTTGGGGCGTGGGGTGGGTATTTGGGGCGTGCGTGGGGTGGGTATTTGGGGCGTGCGTGGGGTGGGTATTTGGGGCGTGCGTGGGGTGGGTATTTGGGGTGCGTGGGGTGGGTATTTGGGGCGTGGGGTGGGTATTTGGGGCGTGCGTGGGGTGGGTATTTGGGGCGTGCGTGGGGTGGGTATTTGGGGCGTGCGTGGGTGGGTATTTGGGGCGTGGTGGGGTGGGTATTTGGGGCGTGCGTGGGGTGGGTATTTGGGGCGTGCGTGGGGTGGGTATTTGGGGCGTGCGTGGGGTGGGTATTTGGGGCGTGGGGTGGGTATTTGGGGCGTGCGTGGGGTGGGTATTTGGGGCGTGCGTGGGGTGGGTATTTGGGGCGTGCGTGGGGTGGGTATTTGGGGCGTGCGTGGGGTGGGTATTTGGGGCGTGGGGTGGGTATTTGGGGCGTGCGTGGGGTGGGTATTTGGGGCGTGCGTGGGGTGGGTATTTGGGGCGTGGGGTGGGTATTTGGGGCGTGCGTGGGGTGGGTATTTGGGGCGTGCGTGGGGTGGGTATTTGGGGCGTGCGTGGGGGTGGGTATTTGGGGCGTGCGTGGGGTGGGTATTTGGGGCGTGGGGTGGGTATTTGGGGCGTGCGTGGGGTGGGTATTTGGGGCGTGCGTGGGGTGGGTATTTGGGGCGTGCGTGGGGTGGGTATTTGGGGCGTGCGTGGGGTGGGTATTTGGGGCGTGGGGTGGGTATTTGGGGCGTGCGTGGGGTGGGTATTTGGGGCGTGCGTGGGGTGGGTATTTGGGGCGTGCGTGGGGTGGGTATTTGGGGCGTGGGGTGGGTATTTGGGGCGTGCGTGGGGTGGGTATTTGGGGCGTGCGTGGGGTGGGTATTTGGGGCGTGCGTGGGGTGGGTATTTGGGGCGTGCGTGGGGTGGGTATTTGGGGCGTGCGTGGGGTGGGTATTTGGGGCGTGCGTGGGGTGGGTATTTGGGGCGTGCGTGGGGTGGGTATTTGGGGCGTGGGGTGGGTATTTGGGGCGTGCGTGGGGTGGGTATTTGGGGCGTGCGTGGGGTGGGTATTTGGGGCGTGCGTGGGGTGGGTATTTGGGGCGTGCGTGGGGTGGGGTATTTGGGGGCGTGCGTGGGGTGGGTATTTGGGGCGTGCGTGGGGTGGGTATTTGGGGCGTGCGTGGGGTGGGTATTTGGGGCGTGCGTGGGGTGGGTATTTGGGGTGCGTGGGGTGGGTATTTGGGGCGTGGGGTGGGTATTTGGGGCGTGCGTGGGGTGGGTATTTGGGGCGTGCGTGGGGTGGGTATTTGGGGCGTGCGTGGGGTGGGTATTTGGGGCGTGGGGTGGGTATTTGGGGCGTGCGTGGGGTGGGTATTTGGGGCGTGCGTGGGGTGGGTATTTGGGGCGTGCGTGGTGGGGGTGGGTATTTGGGGCGTGCGTGGGAATGGGTATTTGGGGCGTGCGTGGGGTGGGTATTTGGGGGCGTGCGTGGGGTGGGTATTTGGGGCGTGCGTGGGGTGGGTATTTGGGGCGTGGGGTGGGTATTTGGGCGTGCGTGGGGTGGGTATTTGGGGCGTGCGTGGGGTGGGTATTTGGGGCGTGCGTGGGGTGGGTATTTGGGGCGTGCGGGGTGGGTATTTGGGGCGTGCGTGGGGTGGGTATTTGGGGCGTGCGTGGGGTGGGTATTTGGGGCGTGCGTGGGGTGGGTATTTGGGGCGTGGGTGGGTATTTGGGGCGTGCGTGGGGTGGGTATTTGGGGCGTGCGTGGGGTGGGTATTTGGGGCGTGCGTGGGGTGGGTATTTGGGGCGTGGGGTGGGTATTTGGGGCGTGCGTGGGGTGGGTATTTGGGGCGTGCGTGGGGTGGGTATTTGGGGCGTGCGTGGGGTGGGTATTTGGGGCGTGCGTGGGGTGGGTATTTGGGGCGTGGGGTGGGTATTTGGGGCGTGCGTGGGGTGGGTATTTGGGGCGTGCGTGGGGTGGGTATTTGGGGCGTGCGTGGGGTGGGTATTTGGGGCGTGCGTGGGGTGGGTATTTGGGGCGTGGGGTGGGTATTTGGGGCGTGCGTGGGGTGGGTATTTGGGGCGTGCGTGGGGTGGGTATTTGGGGCGTGCGTGGGGTGGGTATTTGGGGCGTGGGGTGGGTATTTGGGGCGTGCGTGGGGTGGGTATTTGGGGCGTGCGTGGGGTGGGTATTTGGGGCGTGCGTGGGGTGGGTATTTGGGGCGTGCGTGGGGTGGGTATTTGGGGCGTGGGGGTGGGTATTTGGGGCGTGCGTGGGGTGGGTATTTGGGGCGTGCGTGGGGTGGGTATTTGGGGCGTGCGTGTGGGGGGTGGGTATTTGGGGCGTGCGTGGGGTGGGTATTTGGGGCGTGCGTGGGGTGGGTATTTGGGGCGTGCGTGGGGTGGGTATTTGGGCGCGTGGGGGTGGGTATTTGGGGCGTGCGTGGGGTGGGTATTTGGGGCGTGCGTGGGGTGGGTATTTGGGGCGTGCGTGGGGTGGGTATTTGGGGCGTGGGGTGGGTATTTGGGGCGTGCGTGGGGTGGGTATTTGGGGCGTGCGTGGGGTGGGTATTTGGGGCGTGCGTGGGGTGGGTATTTGGGGCGTGCGTGGGGTGGGTATTTGGGGCGTTGGTGGGTATTTGGGGCGTGCGTGGGGTGGGTATTTGGGGCGTGCGTGGGGTGGGTATTTGGGGCGTGGGGTGGGTATTTGGGGCGTGCGTGGGGTGGGTATTTGGGGCGTGCGTGGGGTGGGTATTTGGGGCGTGCGTGGGGTGGGTATTTGGGGCGTGCGTGGGGTGGGTATTTGGGGCGTGGGGTGGGTATTTGGGGCGTGCGTGGGGTGGGTATTTGGGGCGTGCGTGGGGTGGGTATTTGGGGCGTGCGTGGGGTGGGTATTTGGGGCGTGCGTGGGTGGGTATTTGGGGCGTGGGGTGGGTATTTGGGGCGTGCGTGGGGTGGGTATTTGGGGCGTGCGTGGGGTGGGTATTTGGGGCGTGCGTGGGGTGGGTATTTGGGGCGTGGGGTGGGTATTTGGGGCGTGCGTGGGGTGGGTATTTGGGGCGTGCGTGGGGTGGGTATTTGGGGCGTGCGTGGGGTGGGTATTTGGGGCGTGGGGTGGGTATTTGGGGCGTGCGTGGGGTGGGTATTTTGGGGCGTGCGTGGGGTGGGTATTTGGGGCGTGCGTGGGGTGGGTATTTGGGGCGTGCGTGGGGTGGGTATTTGGGGCGTGGGGTGGGTATTTGGGGCGTGCGTGGGGTGGGTATTTGGGGCGTGCGTGGGGTGGGTATTTGGGGCGTGCGTGGGGTGGGTATTTGGGTGCGTGGGGTGGGTATTTGGGGCGTGGGGTGGGTATTTGGGGCGTGCGTGGGGTGGGTATTTGGGGCGTGCGTGGGGTGGGTATTTGGGGCGTGCGTGGGGTGGGTATTTGGGGCGTGCGTGGGGTGGGTATTTGGGGCGTGGGGGTGGGTATTTGGGGCGTGCGTGGGGTGGGTATTTGGGGCGTGCGTGGGTGGGTATTTGGGGCGTGGGTGGGTATTTGGGGCGTGCGTGGGGTGGGTATTTGGGGCGTGCGTGGGGTGGGTATTTGGGGCGTGCGTGGGGTGGGTATTTGGGGCGTGGGGTGGGTATTTGGGCGTGCGTGGGGTGGGTATTTGGGGCGTGCGTGGGGTGGGTATTTGGGGCGTGCGTGGGGTGGGTATTTGGGGCGTGGGGTGGGTATTTGGGGCGTGCGTGGGGTGGGTATTTGGGGCGTGCGTGGGTGGGTATTTGGGGCGTGCGTGGGGTGGGTATTTTGGGGCGTGGGGTGGGTATTTGGGGCGTGCGTGGGGTGGGTATTTGGGGCGTGCGTGGGGTGGGTATTTGGGGCGTGCGTGGGGTGGGTATTTGGGGCGTGCGTGGGTGGGTATTTGGGGCGTGGGGTGGGTATTTGGGGCGTGCGTGGGGTGGGTATTTGGGGCGTGCGTGGGGTGGGTATTTGGGGCGTGCGTGGGTGATTGGGCGTGGGGTGGGTATTTGGGGCGTGCGTGGGGTGGGTATTTGGGGCGTGCGTGGGGTGGGTATTTGGGGCGTGCGTGGGGTGGGTATTTGGGGCGTGGGGTGGGTATTTGGGGCGTGCGTGGGTGGGTATTTGGGGCGTGCGTGGGGTGGGTATTTGGGGCGTGCGTGGGGTGGGTATTTGGGGCGTGCGTGGGGTGGGTATTTGGCGTGGGGGGTATTTGGGGCGTGCGGGGGTGGGTATTTGGGGCGTGCGTGGGGTGGGTATTTGGGGCGTGGGGTGGGTATTTGGGGCGTGCGTGGGGTGGGTATTTGGGGCGTGCGTGGGGGGGTATTTGGCGTGCGTGGGGTGGGTATTTGGGGCGTGCGTGGGGTGGGTATTTGGGGCGTGCTGGGGTGGGTATTTGGGGCGTGCGTGGGGTGGGTATTTGGGGCGTGCGTGGGGTGGGTATTTGGGGTGCGTGGGGTGGGTATTTGGGGCGTGCGTGGGGTGGGTATTTGGGGCGTCGTGGGGTGGGTATTTGGGGCGTGCGTGGGGTGGGTATTTGGGGCGTGGGGTGGGTATTTGGGGCGTGCGTGGGGTGGGTATTTGGGGCGTGCGTGGGTGGGTATTTGGGGCGTGCGTGGGGTGGGTATTTGGGGCGTGCGTGGGGTGGGTATTTGGGGCGTGCGTGGGTGGGTATTTGGGGCGTGGGTGTGGGGTGGGTATTTGGGGCGTGCGTGGGGTGGGTATTTGGGGCGTGCGTGGGGTGGGTATTTGGGGCGTGCGTGGGGTGGGTATTTGGGGCGTGGGGTGGGTATTTGGGGCGTGCGTGGGGTGGGTATTTGGGGCGTGCGTGGGGTGGGTATTTGGGGCGTGCGTGGGGTGGGTATTTGGGGCGTGGGGTGGGTATTTGGGGCGTGCGTGGGGTGGGTATTTGGGGCGTGCGTGGGGTGGGTATTTGGGGCGTGCGTGGGGTGGGTATTTGGGGCGTGGGGTGGGTATTTGGGGCGTGCGTGGGGTGGGTATTTGGGGCGTGCGTGGGGTGGGTATTTGGGGCGTGCGTGGGGTGGGTATTTGGGGCGTGCGTGGGGTGGGTATTTGGGGCGTGGGGTGGGTATTTGGGGCGTGCGTGGGGTGGGTATTTGGGGCGTGCGTGGGGTGGGTATTTGGGGCGTGCGTGGGGTGGGTATTTGGGGCGTGGGGTGGTATTTGGGGCGTGCGTGGGGTGGGTATTTGGGGCGTGCGTGGGGTGGGTATTTGGGGCGTGCGTGGGGTGGGTATTTGGGGCGTGCGGGGGTGGGTATTTGGGGCGTGGGGTGGGTATTTGGGGCGTGCGTGGGGTGGGTATTTGGGGCGTGCGTGGGGTGGGTATTTGGGGCGTGCGTGGGGTGGGTATTTGGGGCGTGCGTGGGGTGGGTATTTGGGGCGTGGGGTGGGTATTTGGGGCGTGCGTGGGGTGGGTATTTGGGGCGTGCGTGGGGTGGGTATTTGGGGCGTGCGTGGGGTGGGTATTTGGGGCGTGGGGTGGGTATTTGGGGCGTGCGTGGGGTGGGTATTTGGGGCGTGCGTGGGGTGGGTATTTGGGGCGTGCGTGGGGTGGGTATTTGGGGCGTGTGGGGTGGGTATTTGGGGCGTGCGTGGGTGGGTATTTGGGGCGTGCGTGGGGTGGGTATTTGGGGCGTGCGTGGGGTGGGTATTTGGGGCGTGGGGTGGGTATTTGGGGCGTGCGTGGGGTGGGTATTTGGGGCGTGGGGTGGGTATTTGGGGCGTGCGTGGGGTGGGTATTTGGGGCGTGCGTGGGGTGGGTATTTGGGGCGTGGGGTGGGTATTTGGGGCGTGCGTGGGTGGGTATTTGGGGCGTGCGTGGGGTGGGTATTTGGGGCGTGCGTGGGGTGGGTATTTGGGGCGTGCGTGGGGTGGGTATTTGGGGCGTGCGTGGGGTGGGTATTTGGGGCGTGGGGTGGGTATTTGGGGCGTGCGTGGGGTGGGTATTTGGGGCGTGCGTGGGGTGGGTATTTGGGGCGTGCGTGGGGTGGGTATTTGGGGCGTGGGGTGGGTATTTGGGGCGTGCGTGGGGTGGGTATTTGGGGCGTGCGTGGGGTGGGTATTTGGGGCGTGCGTGGGGTGGGTATTTGGGGCGTGGGTGGGTATTTGGGGCGTGCGTGGGGTGGGTATTTGGGGCGTGCGTGGGGTGGGTATTTGGGGCGTGCGTGGGGTGGGTATTTGGGGCGTGCGTGGGGTGGGTATTTGGGCGTGCGTGGGGTGGGTATTTGGGGCGTGCGTGGGGTGGGTATTTGGGGCGTGCGTGGGGTGGGTATTTGGGGCGTGCGTGGGGTGGGTATTTGGGGCGTGGGGTGGGTATTTGGGGCGTGCGTGGGGTGGGTATTTGGGGCGTGCGTGGGGTGGGTATTTGGGGCGTGCGTGGGGTGGGTATTTGGGGCGTGGGTGGGTATTTGGGGCGTGCGTGGGGTGGGTATTTGGGGCGTGCGTGGGGTGGGTATTTGGGGCGTGCGTGGGGTGGGTATTTGGGGCGTGGGGTGGGTATTTGGGGCGTGCGTGGGGTGGGTATTTGGGGCGTGCGTGGGGTGGGTATTTGGGGCGTGCGTGGGGTGGGTATTTGGGGCGTGCGTGGGGTGGGTATTTGGGGCGTGGGGTGGGTATTTGGGGCGTGCGTGGGGTGGGTATTTGGGGCGTGCGTGGGGTGGGTATTTGGGGCGTGCGTGGGGTGGGTATTTGGGGCGTGCGTGGGGTGGGTATTTGGGGCGTGGGGTGGGTATTTGGGGCGTGCGTGGGGTGGGTATTTGGGGCGTGCGTGGGGTGGGTATTTGGGGCGTGCGTGGTGGAGTGGGTGGGTATTTGGGGCGTGCGTGGGGTGGGTATTTGGGCGTGCGTGGGGTGGGTATTTGGGGCGTGCGTGGGGTGGGTATTTGGGGCGTGCGTGGGGTGGGTATTTGGGGACGTGCGTGGGTTGGGTATTTGGGGCGTGGGGTGGGTATTTGGGGCGTGCGTGGGGTGGGTATTTGGGGCGTGCGTGGGGTGGGTATTTGGGGCGTGCGTGGGGTGGGTATTTGGGGCGTGCGTGGGTGGGTATTTGGGGCGTGGGGTGGGTATTTGGGGCGTGCGTGGGGTGGGTATTTGGGGCGTGCGTGGGGTGGGTATTTGGGGCGTGCGTGGGGTGGGTATTTGGGGCGTGGGGTGGGTATTTGGGGCGTGCGTGGGGGGCGTGCGTGGGGTGGGTATTTGGGGCGTGCGTGGGGTGGGTATTTGGGGCGTGCGTGGGGTGGGTATTTGGGGCGTGCGTGGGGTGGGTATTTGGGGCGTGCGTGGGGTGGGTATTTGGGGCGTGCGTGGGGTGGGTATTTGGGGCGTGGGGTGGGTATTTGGGGCGTGCGTGGGGTGGGTATTTGGGGCGTGCGTGGGGTGGGTATTTGGGGCGTGGGGTGGGTATTTGGGGCGTGCGTGGGGTGGGTATTTGGGGCGTGCGTGGGGTGGGTATTTGGGGCGTGCGTGGGGTGGGTATTTGGGGCGTGGGGTGGGTATTTGGGGCGTGCGTGGGGTGGGTATTTGGGGCGTGCGTGGGGTGGGTATTTGGGGCGTGCGTGGGGTGGGTATTTGGGGCGTGCGTGGGGTGGGTATTTGGGGCGTGGGGTGGGTATTTGGGGCGTGCGTGGGGTGGGTATTTGGGGCGTGCGTGGGGTGGGTATTTGGGGCGTGCGTGGGTGGGTATTTGGGGCGTGGGGTGGGTATTTGGGGCGTGCGTGGGGTGGGTATTTGGGGCGTGCGTGGGGTGGGTATTTGGGGCGTGCGTGGGGTGGGTATTTGGGGCGTGGGGTGGGTATTTGGGGCGTGCGTGGGGTGGGTATTTGGGGCGTGCGTGGGGTGGGTATTTGGGGCGTGCGTGGGGTGGGTATTTGGGGCGTGGGGTGGGTATTTGGGGCGTGCGTGGGGTGGGTATTTGGGGCGTGCGTGGGGTGGGTATTTGGGGCGTGCGTGGGGTGGGTATTTGGGGCGTGCGTGGGGTGGGTATTTGGGGCGTGGGGTGGGTATTTGGGGCGTGCGTGGGGTGGGTATTTGGGGCGTGCGTGGGGTGGGTATTTGGGGCGTGCGTGGGGTGGGTATTTGGGGCGTGGGGTGGGTATTTGGGGCGTGCGTGGGGTGGGTATTTGGGGCGTGCGTGGGGTGGGTATTTGGGGCGTGCGTGGGGTGGGTATTTGGGGCGTGGGGTGGGTATTTGGGGCGTGCGTGGGGTGGGTATTTGGGGCGTGCGTGGGGTGGGTATTTGGGGCGTGCGTGGGGTGGGTATTTGGGGCGTGGGGTGGGTATTTGGGGCGTGCGTGGGGTGGGTATTTGGGGCGTGTGTGGGGTGGGTATTTGGGGCGTGCGTGGGGTGGGTATTTGGGGCGTGCGTGGGGTGGGTATTTGGGGCGTGGGGTGGGTATTTGGGGCGTGCGTGGGGTGGGTATTTGGGGCGTGCGTGGGGTGGGTATTTGGGGCGTGCGTGGGGTGGGTATTTGGGGCGTGCGTGGGGTGGGTATTTGGGGCGTGGGGTGGGTATTTGGGGCGTGCGTGGGGTGGGTATTTGGGGCGTGCGTGGGGTGGGTATTTGGGGCGTGCGTGGGGTGGGTATTTGGGGCGTGGGGTGGGTATTTGGGGCGTGCGTGGGGTGGGTATTTGGGGCGTGCGTGGGGTGGGTATTTGGGGCGTGCGTGGGGTGGGTATTTGGGGCGTGGGGTGGGTATTTGGGGCGTGCGTGGGAATGGGTATTTGGGGCGTGCGTGGGGTGGGTATTTGGGGCGTGCGTGGGGTGGGTATTTGGGGCGTGCGTGGGGTGGGTATTTGGGGCGTGGGGTGGGTATTTGGGGCGTGCGTGGGGTGGGTATTTGGGGCGTGCGTGGGGTGGGTATTTGGGGCGTGCGTGGGGTGGGTATTTGGGGCATGGGGTGGGTATTTGGGGCGTGCGTGGGGTGGGTATTTGGGGCGTGCGTGGGGTGGGTATTTGGGGCGTGCGTGGGGTGGGTATTTGGGGCGTGGGGTGGGTATTTGGGGCGTGCGTGGGGTGGGTATTTGGGGCGTGCGTGGGGTGGGTATTTGGGGCGTGCGTGGGGTGGGTATTTGGGGCGTGGGGTGGGTATTTGGGGCGTGCGTGGGGTGGGTATTTGGGGCGTGCGTGGGGTGGGTATTTGGGGCGTGCGTGGGGTGGGTATTTGGGGCGTGCGTGGGGTGGGTATTTGGGGCGTGGGGTGGGTATTTGGGGCGTGCGTGGGGTGGGTATTTGGGGCGTGCGTGGGGTGGGTATTTGGGGCGTGCGTGGGGTGGGTATTTGGGGCGTGCGTGGGGTGGGTATTTGGGGCGTGGGGTGGGTATTTGGGGCGTGCGTGGGGTGGGTATTTGGGGCGTGCGTGGGGTGGGTATTTGGGGCGTGCGTGGGGTGGGTATTTGGGGCGTGGGGTGGGTATTTGGGGCGTGCGTGGGGTGGGTATTTGGGGCGTGCGTGGGGTGGGTATTTGGGGCGTGCGTGGGGTGGGTATTTGGGGCGTGCGTGGGGTGGGTATTTGGGGCGTGGGGTGGGTATTTGGGGCGTGCGTGGGGTGGGTATTTGGGGCGTGCGTGGGGTGGGTATTTGGGGCGTGCGTGGGGTGGGTATTTGGGGCGTGGGGTGGGTATTTGGGGCGTGCGTGGGGTGGGTATTTGGGGCGTGCGTGGGGTGGGTATTTGGGGCGTGCGTGGGGTGGGTATTTGGGGCGTGGGGTGGGTATTTGGGGCGTGCGTGGGGTGGGTATTTGGGGCGTGCGTGGGGTGGGTATTTGGGGCGTGCGTGGGGTGGGTATTTGGGGCGTGGGGTGGGTATTTGGGGCGTGCGTGGGGTGGGTATTTGGGGCGTGCGTGGGGTGGGTATTTGGGGCGTGCGTGGGGTGGGTATTTGGGGCGTGCGTGGGGTGGGTATTTGGGGCGTGGGGTGGGTATTTGGGGCGTGCGTGGGGTGGGTATTTGGGGCGTGCGTGGGGTGGGTATTTGGGGCGTGGGGTGGGTATTTGGGGCGTGCGTGGGGTGGGTATTTGGGGCGTGCGTGGGGTGGGTATTTGGGGCGTGCGTGGGGTGGGTATTTGGGGCGTGCGTGGGGTGGGTATTTGGGGCGTGGGGTGGGTATTTGGGGCGTGCGTGGGGTGGGTATTTGGGGCGTGCGTGGGGTGGGTATTTGGGGCGTGCGTGGGGTGGGTATTTGGGGCGTGCGTGGGGTGGGTATTTGGGGCGTGGGGTGGGTATTTGGGGCGTGCGTGGGGTGGGTATTTGGGGCGTGCGTGGGGTGGGTATTTGGGGCGTGCGTGGGGTGGGTATTTGGGGCGTGGGGTGGGTATTTGGGGCGTGCGTGGGGTGGGTATTTGGGGCGTGCGTGGGGTGGGTATTTGGGGCGTGCGTGGGGTGGGTATTTGGGGCGTGGGGTGGGTATTTGGGGCGTGCGTGGGGTGGGTATTTGGGGCGTGCGTGGGGTGGGTATTTGGGGCGTGCGTGGGGTGGGTATTTGGGGCGTGCGTGGGGTGGGTATTTGGGGCGTGGGGTGGGTATTTGGGGCGTGCGTGGGGTGGGTATTTGGGGCGTGCGTGGGGTGGGTATTTGGGGCGTGCGTGGGGTGGGTATTTGGGGCGTGGGGTGGGTATTTGGGGCGTGCGTGGGGTGGGTATTTGGGGCGTGCGTGGGGTGGGTATTTGGGGCGTGCGTGGGGTGGGTATTTGGGGCGTGCGTGGGGTGGGTATTTGGGGCGTGGGGTGGGTATTTGGGGCGTGCGTGGGGTGGGTATTTGGGGCGTGCGTGGGGTGGGTATTTGGGGCGTGCGTGGGGTGGGTATTTGGGGCGTGCGTGGGGTGGGTATTTGGGGCGTGGGGTGGGTATTTGGGGCGTGCGTGGGGTGGGTATTTGGGGCGTGCGTGGGGTGGGTATTTGGGGCGTGGGGTGGGTATTTGGGGCGTGCGTGGGGTGGGTATTTGGGGCGTGCGTGGGGTGGGTATTTGGGGCGTGCGTGGGGTGGGTATTTGGGGCGTGCGTGGGGTGGGTATTTGGGGCGTGGGGTGGGTATTTGGGGCGTGCGTGGGGTGGGTATTTGGGGCGTGCGTGGGGTGGGTATTTGGGGCGTGCGTGGGGTGGGTATTTGGGGCGTGGGGTGGGTATTTGGGGCGTGCGTGGGGTGGGTATTTGGGGCGTGCGTGGGGTGGGTATTTGGGGCGTGCGTGGGGTGGGTATTTGGGGCGTGGGGTGGGTATTTGGGGCGTGCGTGGGGTGGGTATTTGGGGCGTGCGTGGGGTGGGTATTTGGGGCGTGCGTGGGGTGGGTATTTGGGGCGTGCGTGGGGTGGGTATTTGGGGCGTGGGGTGGGTATTTGGGGCGTGCGTGGGGTGGGTATTTGGGGCGTGCGTGGGGTGGGTATTTGGGGCGTGCGTGGGGTGGGTATTTGGGGCGTGGGGTGGGTATTTGGGGCGTGCGTGGGGTGGGTATTTGGGGCGTGCGTGGGGTGGGTATTTGGGGCGTGCGTGGGGTGGGTATTTGGGGCGTGGGGTGGGTATTTGGGGCGTGCGTGGGGTGGGTATTTGGGGCGTGCGTGGGGTGGGTATTTGGGGCGTGCGTGGGGTGGGTATTTGGGGCGTGCGTGGGGTGGGTATTTGGGGCGTGGGGTGGGTAATTGGGGCGTGCGTGGGGTGGGTATTTGGGGCGTGCGTGGGGTGGGTATTTGGGGCGTGGGGTGGGTATTTGGGGCGTGCGTGGGGTGGGTATTTGGGGCGTGCGTGGGGTGGGTATTTGGGGCGTGCGTGGGGTGGGTATTTGGGGCGTGCGTGGGGTGGGTATTTGGGGCGTGGGGTGGGTATTTGGGGCGTGCGTGGGGTGGGTATTTGGGGCGTGCTTGGGGTGGGTATTTGGGGCGTGCGTGGGGTGGGTATTTGGGGCGTGCGTGGGGTGGGTATTTGGGGCGTGGGGTGGGTATTTGGGGCGTGCGTGGGGTGGGTATTTGGGGCGTGCGTGGGGTGGGTATTTGGGGCGTGCGTGGGGTGGGTATTTGGGGCGTGGGGTGGGTATTTGGGGCGTGCGTGGGGTGGGTATTTGGGGCGTGCGTGGGGTGGGTATTTGGGGCGTGCGTGGGGTGGGTATTTGGGGCGTGCGTGGGGTGGGTATTTGGGGCGTGGGGTGGGTATTTGGGGCGTGCGTGGGGTGGGTATTTGGGGCGTGCGTGGGGTGGGTATTTGGGGCGTGCGTGGGGTGGGTATTTGGGGGGTGCGTGGGGTGGGTATTTGGGGCGTGGGGTGGGTATTTGGGGCGTGCGTGGGGTGGGTATTTGGGGCGTGCGTGGGGTGGGTATTTGGGGCGTGCGTGGGGTGGGTATTTGGGGCGTGGGGTGGGTATTTGGGGCGTGCGTGGGGTGGGTATTTGGGGCGTGCGTGGGGTGGGTATTTGGGGCGTGCGTGGGGTGGGTATTTGGGGCGTGGGGTGGGTATTTGGGGCGTGCGTGGGGTGGGTATTTGGGGCGTGCGTGGGGTGGGTATTTGGGGCGTGCGTGGGGTGGGTATTTGGGGCGTGCGTGGGGTGGGTATTTGGGGCGTGGGGTGGGTATTTGGGGCGTGCGTGGGGTGGGTATTTGGGGCGTGCGTGGGGTGGGTATTTGGGGCGTGCGTGGGGTGGGTATTTGGGGCGTGGGGTGGGTATTTGGGGCGTGCGTGGGGTGGGTATTTGGGGCGTGCGTGGGGTGGGTATTTGGGGCGTGCGTGGGGTGGGTATTTGGGGCGTGCGTGGGGTGGGTATTTGGGGCGTGGGGTGGGTATTTGGGGCGTGCGTGGGGTGGGTATTTGGGGCGTGCGTGGGGTGGGTATTTGGGGCGTGCGTGGGGTGGGTATTTGGGGCGTGCGTGGGGTGGGTATTTGGGGCGTGGGGTGGGTATTTGGGGCGTGCGTGGGGTGGGTATTTGGGGCGTGCGTGGGGTGGGTATTTGGGGCGTGTGTGGGGTGGGTATTTGGGGCGTGCGTGGGGTGGGTATTTGGGGCGTGGGGTGGGTATTTGGGGCGTGCGTGGGGTGGGTATTTGGGGCGTGCGTGGGGTGGGTATTTGGGGCGTGCGTGGGGTGGGTATTTGGGGCGTGGGGTGGGTATTTGGGGCGTGCGTGGGGTGGGTATTTGGGGCGTGCGTGGGGTGGGTATTTGGGGCGTGCGTGGGGTGGGTATTTGGGGCGTGGGGTGGGTATTTGGGGCGTGCGTGGGGTGGGTATTTGGGGCGTGTGTGGGGTGGGTATTTGGGGCGTGCGTGGGGTGGGTATTTGGGGCGTGCGTGGGGTGGGTATTTGGGGCGTGGGGTGGGTATTTGGGGCGTGCGTGGGGTGGGTATTTGGGGCGTGCGTGGGGTGGGTATTTGGGGCGTGCGTGGGGTGGGTATTTGGGGCGTGCGTGGGGTGGGTATTTGGGGCGTGGGGTGGGTATTTGGGGCGTGCGTGGGGTGGGTATTTGGGGCGTGCGTGGGGTGGGTATTTGGGGCGTGCGTGGGGTGGGTATTTGGGGCGTGGGGTGGGTATTTGGGGCGTGCGTGGGGTGGGTATTTGGGGCGTGCGTGGGGTGGGTATTTGGGGCGTGCGTGGGGTGGGTATTTGGGGCGTGGGGTGGGTATTTGGGGCGTGCGTGGGAATGGGTATTTGGGGCGTGCGTGGGGTGGGTTTTTTCGTGGGGTGGGGACTTTTTCCCCCAAAGCCGAGGAGTTAGACAGGGATGCAGCCTGAGTCCAACACTCTTCAACATATATATCAACGAGTTAGCAAAAACGTTAGAACAGTCTACAGCTCCAGGCATCCCCTTGGCAAACACAGAAATCAAATGCTTACTTTTCGCAGATGACCTGCTGCTGCTGTCTCCAACCAAGGAAGGACTACAGCAGCAACTTGATCTCCTACACAAATTCTCGCAGACATGGGCCCTGACAGTGAACCTAACTAAGACTAAAATCATGATATTTCAAAAAAGATCCAGCCGCCAAAACCATCAATTTTTCCTAAATACGATCCCACTAGAACAAACAAAAAACTATACCTACCTTGGCCTAAACATCAGCAGCACAGGGAACTACAACCAAGCTGTAAAGGACCTGAGAGACAAGGCAAGAAGGGCATTCTATGCTATCAAAAGAAACATCAAAATAGACATCCCAATTAAAACCTGGCTTAAAATACTGGACTCTGTGATAGAACCAATTTCCCTCTATGGTTGTGAGATCTGGGGACCATTAGCAAACCATGACCTTGAAAAATGGGATAAACACCAAACCGAGACCCTACACACAGAATTCTGCAAATCCATTCTCCGTACCCAGCGAAAAACACCAAATAATGCATGCAGGGCAGAACTAGGACGATACCCACTCATAATCAAAATAAAAAAGAGAGCACTTAAGTTCTACAACCACCTAAAAGAAAGCGACCTAAATGCACTCCATAACAAAGCACTCACACACAGCGAAACTCTAGAGAGATGCCCCCTCAGCCAGCTGGCCATGGAACTCCGGGCACAAACACAAACAGAGCCACGAGATAGAAAACCCATCGGACCAAACAAAATTATAAAACAGCAAAAGGAAAACTACCTGACACATTGGAAAGAAGCAACACAAAAGCAGAGTAAACTAGAATGCTATCTGGCCCTAAACAGAGAATACACAGTGGCAGAATACCTGAGCACCGTGACCGACCCAAAACAAAGAAAAATCTTAACTAGATACAGACTCAGTGAGCACAGTCTTGCGATCGAGAAAGGTCGTCACAGGCAGACCTGTATCCCGAGAGAAGACAGACTATGCACCCACTGCACACAAAAGGAAGTGGAAACCGAGCTACACTTCCTAACCGTCTGTCCATTGTACCAAGACATCAGAGACACATACTTCCCACAGATTACAACCACACACAGAGACTTTGAAAACATGACCAACGACAAAAAACTCCCATATCTGCTGGGCGAAGTACAACAATGTGCAAACACAGCAGCAAGATTCGTGAGTTGTTGTGATAGGAGAAGGATATCGAACGGAACACAACCACCCTAAAGACTAATCATTGTGTATATTCCTGCACTATACCTGCACCCAGTGATCTTGGTACATAGAAATTGATCTATTGAAGATTCTGACTTTCAAATGTACATTTTTTTGTTTTGATTGTATTGCTGTATTGTTGTATTGTGCTTTTTGCTTTGGCAATGTAAACGTATGTTTTCTCATGCCAATAAAGCCCTTTGAATTGAAATTGAATTGAATTGGGTATTTGGGGCGTGCGTGGGGTGGGTATTTGGGGCGTGCGTGGGGTGGGTATTTGGGGCGTGGGGTGGGTATTTGGGGCGTGCGTGGGGTGGGTATTTGGGGCGTGCGTTGGGTGGGTATTTGGGGCGTGCGTGGGGTGGGTATTTGGGGCGTGGGGTGGGTATTTGGGGCGTGCGTGGGGTGGGTATTTGGGGCGTGCGTGGGGTGGGTATTTGGGGCGTGCGTGGGGTGGGTATTTGGGGCGTGGGGTGGGTATTTGGGGCGTGCGTGGGGTGGGTATTTGGGGCGTGCGTGGGGTGGGTATTTGGGGCGTGCGTGGGGTGGGTATTTGGGGCGTGCGTGGGGTGGGTATTTGGGGCGTGGGGTGGGTATTTGGGGCGTGCGTGGGGTGGGTATTTGGGGCGTGCGTGGGGTGGGTATTTGGGGCGTGCGTGGGTCGGGTATTTGGGGCGTGGGTTGGGTATTTGGGGCGTGCGTGGGGTGGGTATTTGGGGCGTGCGTGGGGTGGGTATTTGGGGCGTGCGTGGGGTGGGTATTTGGTGCGTGGGGTGGGTATTTGGGGCGTGCGTGGGGTGGGTATTTGGGGCGTGCGTGGGGTGGGTATTTGGGGCGTGCGTGGGGTGGGTATTTGGGGCGTGCGTGGGGTGGGTATTTGGGGCGTGGGGTGGGTATTTGGGGCGTGCGTGGGGTGGGTATTTGGGGCGTGCGTGGGGTGGGTATTTGGGGCGTGCGTGGGGTGGGTATTTGGGGCGTGCGTGGGGTGGGTATTTGGGGCGTGCGTGGGGTGGGTATTTGGGGCGTGCGTGGGGTGGGTATTTGGGGCGTGCGTGGGGTGGGTATTTGGGGCGTGGGGTGGGTATTTGGGGCGTGCGTGGGGTGGGTATTTGGGGCGTGCGTGGGGTGGGTATTTGGGGCGTGCGTGGGGTGGGTATTTGGGGCGTGGGGTGGGTATTTGGGGCGTGCGTGGGGTGGGTATTTGGGGCGTGCGTGGGGTGGGTATTTGGGGCGTGCGTGGGGTGGGTATTTGGGGCGTGCGTGGGGTGGGTATTTGGGGCGTGGGGTGGGTATTTGGGGCGTGCGTGGGGTGGGTATTTGGGGCGTGCGTGGGGTGGGTATTTGGGGCGTGCGTGGGGTGGGTATTTGGGGCGTGCGTGGGGTGGGTATTTGGGGCGTGGGGTGGGTATTTGGGGCGTGCGTGGGGTGGGTATTTGGGGCGTGCGTGGGGTGGGTATTTGGGGCGTGCGTGGGGTGGGTATTTGGGGCGTGCGTGGGGTGGGTATTTGGGGCGTGGGGTGGGTATTTGGGGCGTGCGTGGGGTGGGTATTTGGGGCGTGCGTGGGGTGGGTATTTGGGGCGTGCGTGGGGTGGGTATTTGGGGCGTGCGTGGGGTGGGTATTTGGGGCGTGGGGTGGGTATTTGGGGCGTGCGTGGGGTGGGTATTTGGGGCGTGCGTGGGGTGGGTATTTGGGGCGTGCGTGGGGTGGGTATTTGGGGCGTGCGTGGGGTGGGTATTTGGGGCGTGGGGTGGGTATTTGGGGCGTGCGTGGGGTGGGTATTTGGGGCGTGCGTGGGGTGGGTATTTGGGGCGTGCGTGGGGTGGGTATTTGGGGCGTGGGGTGGGTATTTGGGGCGTGCGTGGGGTGGGTATTTGGGGCGTGCGTGGGGTGGGTATTTGGGGCGTGCGTGGGGTGGGTATTTGGGGCGTGCGTGGGGTGGGTATTTGGGGCGTGGGGTGGGTATTTGGGGCGTGCGTGGGGTGGGTATTTGGGGCGTGCGTGGGGTGGGTATTTGGGGCGTGCGTGGGGTGGGTATTTGGGGCGTGCGTGGGGTGGGTATTTGGGGCGTGGGGTGGGTATTTGGGGCGTGCGTGGGGTGGGTATTTGGGGCGTGCGTGGGGTGGGTATTTGGGGCGTGCGTGGGGTGGGTATTTGGGGCGTGGGGTGGGTATTTGGGGCGTGCGTGGGGTGGGTATTTGGGGCGTGCGTGGGGTGGGTATTTGGGGCGTGCGTGGGGTGGGTATTTGGGGCGTGCGTGGGGTGGGTATTTGGGGCGTGGGGTGGGTATTTGGGGCGTGCGTGGGGTGGGTATTTGGGGCGTGCGTGGGGTGGGTATTTGGGGCGTGCGTGGGGTGGGTATTTGGGGCGTGGGGTGGGTATTTGGGGCGTGCGTGGGGTGGGTATTTGGGGCGTGCGTGGGGTGGGTATTTGGGGCGTGCGTGGGGTGGGTATTTGGGGCGTGGGGTGGGTATTTGGGGCGTGCGTGGGGTGGGTATTTGGGGCGTGCGTGGGGTGGGTATTTGGGGCGTGCGTGGGGTGGGTATTTGGGGCGTGCGTGGGGTGGGTATTTGGGGCGTGGGGTGGGTATTTGGGGCGTGCGTGGGGTGGGTATTTGGGGCGTGCGTGGGGTGGGTATTTGGGGCGTGTGTGGGGTGGGTATTTGGGGCGTGCGTGGGGTGGGTATTTGGGGCGTGGGGTGGGTATTTGGGGCGTGGGGTGGGTATTTGGGGCGTGCGTGGGGTGGGTATTTGGGGCGTGCGTGGGGTGGGTATTTGGGGCGTGCGTGGGGTGGGTATTTGGGGCGTGGGGTGGGTATTTGGGGCGTGCGTGGGGTGGGTATTTGGGGCGTGCGTGGGGTGGGTATTTGGGGCGTGCGTGGGGTGGGTATTTGGGGCGTGGGGTGGGTATTTGGGGCGTGCGTGGGGTGGGTATTTGGGGCGTGCGTGGGGTGGGTATTTGGGGCGTGCGTGGGGTGGGTATTTGGGGCGTGCGTGGGGTGGGTATTTGGGGCGTGGGGTGGGTATTTGGGGCGTGCGTGGGGTGGGTATTTGGGGCGTGCGTGGGGTGGGTATTTGGGGCGTGGGGTGGGTATTTGGGGCGTGCGTGGGGTGGGTATTTGGGGCGTGCGTGGGGTGGGTATTTGGGGCGTGCGTGGGGTGGGTATTTGGGGCGTGCGTGGGGTGGGTATTTGGGGCGTGGGGTGGGTATTTGGGGCGTGCGTGGGGTGGGTATTTGGGGCGTGCGTGGGGTGGGTATTTGGGGCGTGCGTGGGGTGGGTATTTGGGGCGTGCGTGGGGTGGGTATTTGGGGCGTGGGGTGGGTATTTGGGGCGTGCGTGGGGTGGGTATTTGGGGCGTGCGTGGGGTGGGTATTTGGGGCGTGCGTGGGGTGGGCGTGGGGTGGGTATTTGGGGCGGTGCGTGGGGGTGGGTTATTTGGGGCCCAGTGGTGGGTGGGTATTGGGGCTGTGCGTGGGGGGGGGTGGGTATTTGGGGGCGTGGGGTGGGTATTTGGGGCGTGCGTGGGGTGGGTATTTGGGGCGTGCGTGGGGTGGGTATTTGGGGCGTGGGGTGGGTATTTGGGGCGTGCGTGGGGTGGGTATTTGGGGCGTGCGTGGGGTGGGTATTTGGGGCGTGCGTGGGGTGGGTATTTGGGGCGTGGGGTGGGTATTTGGGGCGTGCGTGGGGTGGGTATTTGGGGCGTGTGTGGGGTGGGTATTTGGGGCGTGCGTGGGGTGGGTATTTGGGGCGTGGGGTGGGTATTTGGGGCGTGGGGTGGGTATTTGGGGCGTGCGTGGGGTGGGTATTTGGGGCGTGCGTGGGGTGGGTATTTGGGGCGTGGGGTGGGTATTTGGGGCGTGCGTGGGGTGGGTATTTGGGGCGTGCGTGGGGTGGGTATTTGGGGCGTGCGTGGGGTGGGTATTTGGGGCGTGGGGTGGGTATTTGGGGCGTGCGTGGGGTGGGTATTTGGGGCGTGCGTGGGGTGGGTATTTGGGGCGTGCGTGGGGTGGGTATTTGGGCCTGCGTGGGGTGGGTATTTGGGGCGTGGGGTGGGTATTTGGGGCGTGCGTGGGGTGGGTATTTGGGGCGTGCGTGGGGTGGGTATTTGGGGCGTGCGTGGGGTGGGTATTTGGGGCGTGGGGTGGGTATTTGGGGCGTGCGTGGGGTGGGTATTTGGGGCGTGCGTGGGGTGGGTATTTGGGGCGTGCGTGGGGTGGGTATTTGGGGCGTGGGGTGGGTATTTGGGGCGTGCGTGGGGTGGGTATTTGGGGCGTGCGTGGGTTGGGTATTTGGGGCGTGCGTGGGGTGGGTATTTGGGGCGTGGGGTGGGTATTTGGGGCGTGCGTGGGGTGGGTATTTGGGGCGTGCGTGGGGTGGGTATTTGGGGCGTGCGTGGGGTGGGTATTTGGGGCGTGGGGTGGGTATTTGGGGCGTGCGTGGGGTGGGTATTTGGGGCGTGCGTGGGGTGGGTATTTGGGGCGTGCGTGGGGTGGGTATTTGGGGCGTGCGTGGGGTGGGTATTTGGGGCGTGCGTGGGGTGGGTATTTGGGGCGTGCGTGGGGTGGGTATTTGGGGCGTGCGTGGGGTGGGTATTTGGGGCGTGGGGTGGGTATTTGGGGCGTGCGTGGGGTGGGTATTTGGGGCGTGCGTGGGGTGGGTATTTGGGGCGTGCGTGGGGTGGGTATTTGGGGCGTGGGGTGGGTATTTGGGGCGTGCGTGGGGTGGGTATTTGGGGCGTGCGTGGGGTGGGTATTTGGGGCGTGCGTGGGGTGGGTATTTGGGGCGTGGGGTGGGTATTTGGGGCGTGCGTGGGGTGGGTATTTGGGGCGTGCGTGGGGTGGGTATTTGGGGCGTGCGTGGGGTGGGTATTTGGGGCGTGCGTGGGGTGGGTATTTGGGGCGTGCGTGGGGTGGGTATTTGGGGCGTGGGGTGGGTATTTGGGGCGTGCGTGGGGTGGGTATTTGGGGCGTGCGTGGGGTGGGTATTTGGGGCGTGCGTGGGGTGGGTATTTGGGGCGTGCGTGGGGTGGGTATTTGGGGCGTGGGGTGGGTATTTGGGGCGTGCGTGGGGTGGGTATTTGGGGCGTGCGTGGGGTGGGTATTTGGGGCGTGCGTGGGGTGGGTATTTGGGGCGTGGGGTGGGTATTTGGGGCGTGCGTGGGGTGGGTATTTGGGGCGTGCGTGTGGTGGGTATTTGGGGCGTGCGTGGGGTGGGTATTTGGGGCGTGCGTGGGGTGGGTATTTGGGGCGTGGGGTGGGTATTTGGGGCGTGCGTGGGGTGGGTATTTGGGGCGTGCGTGGGGTGGGTATTTGGGGCGTGCGTGGGGTGGGTATTTGGGGCGTGGGGTGGGTATTTGGGGCGTGCGTGGGGTGGGTATTTGGGGCGTGCGTGGGGTGGGTATTTGGGGCGTGCGTGGGGTGGGTATTTGGGGCGTGCGTGGGGTGGGTATTTGGGGCGTGGGGTGGGTATTTGGGGCGTGCGTGGGGTGGGTATTTGGGGCGTGCGTGGGGTGGGTATTTGGGGCGTGCGTGGGGTGGGTATTTCGGGCGTGCGTGGGGTGGGTATTTCGGGCGGCGTGGGGTGGGTATTTGGGGCGTGCGTGGGGTGGGTATTTGGGGCGTGCGTGGGGTGGGTATTTGGGGCGTGCGTGGGGTGGGTATTTGGGGCGTGGGGTGGGTATTTGGGGCGTGCGTGGGGTGGGTATTTGGGGCGTGCGTGGGGTGGGTATTTGGGGCGTGCGTGGGGTGGGTATTTGGGGCGTGCGTGGGGTGGGTATTTGGGGCGTGCGTGGGGTGGGTATTTGGGGCGTGGGGTGGGTATTTGGGGCGTGCGTGGGGTGGGTATTTGGGGCGTGCGTGGGGTGGGTATTTGGGGCGTGCGTGGGGTGGGTATTTGGGGCGTGCGTGGGGTGGGTATTTGGGGCGTGCGTGGGGTGGGTATTTGGGGCGTGCGTGGGGTGGGTATTTGGGGCGTGGGGTGGGTATTTGGGGCGTGCGTGGGGTGGGTATTTGGGGCGTGCGTGGGGTGGGTATTTGGGGCGTGCGTGGGGTGGGTATTTGGGGCGTGCGTGGGGTGGGTATTTGGGGCGTGGGGTGGGTATTTGGGGCGTGCGTGGGGTGGGTATTTGGGGCGTGCGTGGGGTGGGTATTTGGGGCGTGCGTGGGGTGGGTATTTGGGGCGTGGGGTGGGTATTTGGGGCGTGCGTGGGGTGGGTATTTGGGGCGTGCGTGGGGTGGGTATTTGGGGCGTGCGTGGGGTGGGTATTTGGGGCGTGCGTGGGGTGGGTATTTGGGGCGTGGGGTGGGTATTTGGGGCGTGCGTGGGGTGGGTATTTGGGGCGTGCGTGGGGTGGGTATTTGGGGCGTGCGTGGGGTGGGTATTTCGGGCGTGCGTGGGGTGGGTATTTCGGGCGTGGGGTGGGTATTTGGGGCGTGCGTGGGGTGGGTATTTGGGGCGTGCGTGGGGTGGGTATTTGGGGCGTGCGTGGGGTGGGTATTTGGGGCGTGGGGTGGGTATTTGGGGCGTGCGTGGGGTGGGTATTTGGGGCGTGCGTGGGGTGGGTATTTGGGGCGTGCGTGGGGTGGGTATTTGGGGCGTGCGTGGGGTGGGTATTTGGGGCGTGGGGTGGGTATTTGGGGCGTGCGTGGGGTGGGTATTTGGGGCGTGCGTGGGGTGGGTATTTGGGGCGTGCGTGGGGTGGGTATTTGGGGCGTGCGTGGGGTGGGTATTTGGGGCGTGGGGTGGGTATTTGGGGCGTGCGTGGGGTGGGTATTTGGGGCGTGCGTGGGGTGGGTATTTGGGGCGTGCGTGGGGTGGGTATTTGGGGCGTGGGGTGGGTATTTGGGGCGTGCGTGGGGTGGGTATTTGGGGCGTGCGTGGGGTGGGTATTTGGGGCGTGCGTGGGGTGGGTATTTGGGGCGTGCGTGGGGTGGGTATTTGGGGCGTGGGGTGGGTATTTGGGGCGTGCGTGGGGTGGGTATTTGGGGCGTGCGTGGGGTGGGTATTTGGGGCGTGCGTGGGGTGGGTATTTGGGGCGTGCGTGGGGTGGGTATTTGGGGCGTGGGGTGGGTATTTGGGGCGTGCGTGGGGTGGGTATTTGGGGCGTGCGTGGGGTGGGTATTTGGGGCGTGCGTGGGGTGGGTATTTGGGGCGTGGGGTGGGTATTTGGGGCGTGCGTGGGGTGGGTATTTGGGGCGTGCGTGGGGTGGGTATTTGGGGCGTGCGTGGGGTGGGTATTTGGGGCGTGCGTGGGGTGGGTATTTGGGGCGTGGGGTGGGTATTTGGGGCGTGCGTGGGGTGGGTATTTGGGGCGTGCGTGGGGTGGGTATTTGGGGCGTGCGTGGGGTGGGTATTTGGGGCGTGGGGTGGGTATTTGGGGCGTGCGTGGGGTGGGTATTTGGGGCGTGCGTGGGGTGGGTATTTGGGGCGTGCGTGGGGTGGGTATTTGGGGCGTGGGGTGGGTATTTGGGGCGTGCGTGGGGTGGGTATTTGGGGCGTGCGTGGGGTGGGTATTTGGGGCGTGCGTGGGGTGGGTATTTGGGGCGTGCGTGGGGTGGGTATTTGGGGCGTGGGGTGGGTATTTGGGGCGTGCGTGGGGTGGGTATTTGGGGCGTGCGTGGGGTGGGTATTTGGGGCGTGTGTGGGGTGGGTATTTGGGGCGTGCGTGGGGTGGGTATTTGGGGCGTGGGGTGGGTATTTGGGGCGTGCGTGGGGTGGGTATTTGGGGCGTGGGGTGGGTATTTGGGGCGTGCGTGGGGTGGGTATTTGGGGCGTGCGTGGGGTGGGTATTTGGGGCGTGCGTGGGGTGGGTATTTGGGGCGTGCGTGGGGTGGGTATTTGGGGCGTGGGGTGGGTATTTGGGGCGTGCGTGGGGTGGGTATTTGGGGCGTGCGTGGGGTGGGTATTTGGGGCGTGGGGTGGGTATTTGGGGCGTGGGGTGGGTATTTGGGGCGTGCGTGGGGTGGGTATTTGGGGCGTGCGTGGGGTGGGTATTTGGGGCGTGCGTGGGGTGGGTATTTGGGGCGTGTGTGGGGTGGGTATTTGGGGCGTGGGGTGGGTATTTGGGGCGTGCGTGGGGTGGGTATTTGGGGCGTGCGTGGGGTGGGTATTTGGGGCGTGCGTGGGGTGGGTATTTGGGGCGTGGGGTGGGTATTTGGGGCGTGCGTGGGGTGGGTATTTGGGGCGTGGGGTGGGTATTTGGGGCATGGGGTGGGTATTTGGGGCGTGCGTGGGGTGGGTATTTGGGGCGTGCGTGGGGTGGGTATTTGGGGCGTGCGTGGGGTGGGTATTTGGGGCGTGTGTGGGGTGGGTATTTGGGGCGTGGGGTGGGTATTTGGGGCGTGCGTGGGGTGGGTATTTGGGGCGTGCGTGGGGTGGGTATTTGGGGCGTGCGTGGGGTGGGTATTTGGGGCGTGGGTTGGGTATTTGGGGCGTGCGTGGGGTGGGTATTTGGGGCGTGCGTGGGGTGGGTATTTGGGGCGTGCGTGGGGTGGCTATTTGGGGCGTGCGTGGGGTGGGTATTTGGGGCGTGGGGTGGGTATTTGGGGCGTGCGTGGGGTGGGTATTTGGGGCGTGCGTGGGGTGGGTATTTGGGGCGTGCGTGGGGTGGGTATTTGGGGCGTGCGTGGGGTGGGTATTTGGGGCGTGGGGTGGGTATTTGGGGCGTGCGTGGGGTGGGTATTTGGGGCGTGCGTGGGGTGGGTATTTGGGGCGTGCGTGGGGTGGGTATTTGGGGCGTGGGGTGGGTATTTGGGGCGTGCGTGGGGTGGGTATTTGGGGCGTGCGTGGGGTGGGTATTTGGGGCGTGCGTGGGGTGGGTATTTGGGGCGTGCGTGGGGTGGGTATTTGGGGCGTGGGTTGGGTATTTGGGGCGTGCGTGGGGTGGGTATTTGGGGCGTGCGTGGGGTGGGTATTTGGGGCGTGCGTGGGGTGGGTATTTGGGGCGTGCGTGGGGTGGGTATTTGGGGCGTGGGGTGGGTATTTGGGGCGTGCGTGGGGTGGGTATTTGGGGCGTGCGTGGGGTGGGTATTTGGGGCGTGGGGTGGGTATTTGGGGCGTGCGTGGGGTGGGTATTTGGGGCGTGCGTGGGGTGGGTATTTGGGGCGTGCGTGGGGTGGGTATTTGGGGCGTGCGTGGGGTGGGTATTTGGGGCGTGCGTGGGGTGGGTATTTCGGGCGTGGGGTGGGTATTTGGGGCGTGCGTGGGGTGGGTATTTGGGGCGTGCGTGGGGTGGGTATTTGGGGCGTGCGTGGGGTGGGTATTTGGGGCGTGGGGTGGGTATTTGGGGCGTGCGTGGGGTGGGTATTTGGGGCGTGCGTGGGGTGGGTATTTGGGGCGTGCGTGGGGTGGGTATTTGGGGCGTGGGGTGGGTATTTGGGGCGTGCGTGGGGTGGGTATTTGGGGCGTGCGTGGGGTGGGTATTTGGGGCGTGCGTGGGGTGGGTATTTGGGGCGTGCGTGGGGTGGGTATTTGGGGCGTGCGTGGGGTGGGTATTTGGGGCGTGCGTGGGGTGGGTATTTGGGGCGTGCGTGGGGTGGGTATTTGGGGCGTGCGTGGGGTGGGTATTTGGGGCGTGCGTGGGGTGGGTATTTGGGGCGTGCGTGGGGTGGGTATTTGGGGCGTGCGTGGGGTGGGTATTTGGGGCGTGCGTGGGGTGGGTATTTGGGGCGTGCGTGGGGTGGGTATTTGGGGCGTGGGGTGGGTATTTGGGGCGTGCGTGGGGTGGGTATTTGGGGCGTGCGTGGGGTGGGTATTTGGGGCGTGCGTGGGGTGGGTATTTGGGGCGTGGGGTGGGTATTTGGGGCGTGCGTGGGGTGGGTATTTGGGGCGTGCGTGGGGTGGGTATTTGGGGCGTGCGTGGGGTGGGTATTTGGGGCGTGCGTGGGGTGGGTATTTGGGGCGTGGGGTGGGTATTTGGGGCGTGCGTGGGGTGGGTATTTGGGGCGTGCGTGGGGTGGGTATTTGGGGCGTGGGGTGGGTATTTGGGGCGTGCGTGGGGTGGGTATTTGGGGCGTGCGTGGGGTGGGTATTTGGGGCGTGCGTGGGGTGGGTATTTGGGGCGTGGGGTGGGTATTTGGGGCGTGCGTGGGGTGGGTATTTGGGGCGTGCGTGGGGTGGGTATTTGGGGCGTGCGTGGGGTGGGTATTTGGGGCGTGGGGTGGGTATTTGGGGCGTGCGTGGGGTGGGTATTTGGGGCGTGCGTGGGGTGGGTATTTGGGGCGTGTGTGGGGTGGGTATTTGGGGCGTGCGTGGGGTGGGTATTTGGGGCGTGGGGTGGGTATTTGGGGCGTGCGTGGGGTGGGTATTTGGGGCGTGGGGTGGGTATTTGGGGCGTGCGTGGGGTGGGTATTTGGGGCGTGCGTGGGGTGGGTATTTGGGGCGTGCGTGGGGTGGGTATTTGGGGCGTGCGTGGGGTGGGTATTTGGGGCGTGGGGTGGGTATTTGGGGCGTGCGTGGGGTGGGTATTTGGGGCGTGCGTGGGGTGGGTATTTGGGGCGTGCGTGGGGTGGGTATTTGGGGCGTGGGGTGGGTATTTGGGGCGTGCGTGGGGTGGGTATTTGGGGCGTGCGTGGGGTGGGTATTTGGGGCGTGCGTGGGGTGGGTATTTGGGGCGTGGGGTGGGTATTTGGGGCGTGCGTGGGGTGGGTATTTGGGGCGTGCGTGGGGTGGGTATTTGGGGCGTGCGTGGGGTGGGTATTTGGGGCGTGCGTGGGGTGGGTATTTGGGGCGTGGGGTGGGTATTTGGGGCGTGCGTGGGGTGGGTATTTGGGGCGTGCGTGGGGTGGGTATTTGGGGCGTGCGTGGGGTGGGTATTTGGGGCGTGGGGTGGGTATTTGGGGCGTGCGTGGGGTGGGTATTTGGGGCGTGCGTGGGGTGGGTATTTGGGGCGTGCGTGGGGTGGGTATTTGGGGCGTGGGGTGGGTATTTGGGGCGTGCGTGGGGTGGGTATTTGGGGCGTGCGTGGGGTGGGTATTTGGGGCGTGCGTGGGGTGGGTATTTGGGGCGTGCGTGGGGTGGGTATTTGGGGCGTGGGGTGGGTATTTGGGGCGTGCGTGGGGTGGGTATTTGGGGCGTGCGTGGGGTGGGTATTTGGGGCGTGGGGTGGGTATTTGGGGCGTGGGGTGGGTATTTGGGGCGTGCGTGGGGTGGGTATTTGGGGCGTGCGTCGGGTGGGTATTTGGGGCGTGCGTGGGGTGGGTATTTGGGGCGTGCGTGGGGTGGGTATTTGGGGCGTGGGGTGGGTATTTGGGGCGTGCGTGGGGTGGGTATTTGGGGCGTGCGTGGGGTGGGTATTTGGGGCGTGCGTGGGGTGGGTATTTGGGGCGTGCGTGGGGTGGGTATTTGGGGCGTGCGTGGGGTGGGTATTTGGGGCGTGGGTTGGGTATTTGGGGCGTGCGTGGGGTGGGTATTTGGGGCGTGCGTGGGGTGGGTATTTGGGGCGTGCGTGGGGTGGGTATTTGGGGCGTGCGTGGGGTGGGTATTTGGGGCGTGGGGTGGGTATTTGGGGCGTGCGTGGGGTGGGTATTTGGGGCGTGCGTGGGGTGGGTATTTGGGGCGTGCGTGGTGTGGGTATTTGGGGCGTGGGGTGGGTATTTGGGGCGTGCGTGGGGTGGGTATTTGGGGCGTGCGTGGGGTGGGTATTTGGGGCGTGCGTGGGGTGGGTATTTGGGGCGTGCGTGGGGTGGGTATTTGGGGCGTGCGTGGGGTGGGTATTTCGGGCGTGGGGTGGGTATTTGGGGCGTGCGTGGGGTGGGTATTTGGGGCGTGCGTGGGGTGGGTATTTGGGGCGTGCGTGGGGTGGGTATTTGGGGCGTGGGGTGGGTATTTGGGGCGTGCGTGGGGTGGGTATTTGGGGCGTGCGTGGGGTGGGTATTTGGGGCGTGCGTGGGGTGGGTATTTGGGGCGTGGGGTGGGTATTTGGGGCGTGCGTGGGGTGGGTATTTGGGGCGTGCGTGGGGTGGGTATTTGGGGCGTGCGTGGGGTGGGTATTTGGGGCGTGCGTGGGGTGGGTATTTGGGGCGTGCGTGGGGTGGGTATTTGGGGCGTGCGTGGGGTGGGTATTTGGGGCGTGCGTGGGGTGGGTATTTGGGGCGTGCGTGGGGTGGGTATTTGGGGCGTGCGTGGGGTGGGTATTTGGGGCGTGGGGTGGGTATTTGGGGCGTGCGTGGGGTGGGTATTTGGGGCGTGCGTGGGGTGGGTATTTGGGGCGTGCGTGGGGTGGGTATTTGGGGCGTGGGGTGGGTATTTGGGCGTGCGTGGGGTGGGTATTTGGGGCGTGCGTGGGGTGGGTATTTGGGGCGTGCGTGGGGTGGGTATTTGGGGCGTGGGGTGGGTATTTGGGGCGTGCGTGGGGTGGGTATTTGGGGCGTGCGTGGGGTGGGTATTTGGGGCGTGCGTGGGGTGGGTATTTGGGGCGTGCGTGGGGTGGGTATTTGGGGCGTGGGGTGGGTATTTGGGGCGTGCGTGGGGTGGGTATTTGGGGCGTGCGTGGGGTGGGTATTTGGGGCGTGGGGTGGGTATTTGGGGCGTGCGTGGGGTGGGTATTTGGGGCGTGCGTGGGGTGGGTATTTGGGGCGTGCGTGGGGTGGGTATTTGGGGGCGTGGGGGTGGGTATTTGGGGCGTGCGTGGGGTGGGTATTTGGGGCGTGCGTGGGGTGGGTATTTGGGGCGTGCGTGGGGTGGGTATTTGGGGGCGTGGGGTGGGTATTTGGGGCGTGCGTGGGGTGGGTATTTGGGGCGTGCGTGGGGTGGGTATTTGGGGCGTGCGTGGGGTGGGTATTTGGGGCGTGCGTGGGGTGGGTATTTGGGGCGTGCGTGGGGTGGGTATTTGGGGCGTGGGGTGGGTATTTGGGGCGTGCGTGGGGTGGGTATTTGGGGCGTGCGTGGGGTGGGTATTTGGGGCGTGCGTGGGGTGGGTATTTGGGGCGTGCGTGGGGTGGGTATTTGGGGCGTGGGGTGGGTATTTTGGGGCGTGCGTGGGGTGGGTATTTGGGGCGTGCGTGGGGTGGGTATTTGGGGCGTGCGTGGGGTGGGTATTTGGGGCGTGGGGTGGGTATTTGGGGCGTGCGTGGGGTGGGTATTTGGGGCGTGCGTGGGGTGGGTATTTGGGGCGTGCGTGGGGTGGGTATTTGGGGCGTGCGTGGGGTGGGTATTTGGGGCGGTGTGGGGTGGGTATTTGGGGCGTGCGTGGGGTGGGTATTTGGGGCGTGCGTGGGGTGGGTATTTGGGCGTGCGTGGGGTGGGTATTTGGGGCGTGGGGTGGGTATTTGGGGCGTGCGTGGGGTGGGTATTTGGGGCGTGCGTGGGGTGGGTATTTGGGGCGTGCGTGGGGTGGGTATTTGGGGGGCGTGGGGTGGGTATTTGGGGCCGTGGGGTGGGTATTTGGGGCGTGCGTGGGGTGGGTATTTGGGGCGTGCGTGGGGTGGGTATTTGGGGCGTGGGGGTGGGTATTTGGGGCGTGCGTGGGGTGGGTATTTGGGGCGTGCGTGGGGTGGGTATTTGGGGCGTGCGTGGGGTGGGTATTTGGGGCGTGCGTGGGGTGGGTATTTGGGGCGTGGGGTGGGTATTTGGGGCGTGCGTGGGGTGGGTATTTGGGGCGTGCGTGGGGTGGGTATTTGGGGCGGGCGTGGGGTGGGTATTTGGGGCGTGGTGGGTATTTGGGGCGTGCGTGGGGTGGGTATTTGGGGCGTGCGTGGGGTGGGTATTTGGGGCGTGCGTGGGGTGGGGTATTTGGGGCGTGCGTGGGGTGGGTATTTGGGGGCGTGGGGTGGGTATTTGGGGCGGCGTGGGGTGGGTATTTGGGGCGTGCGTGGGGTGGGTATTTGGGGCGTGCGTGGGGTGGGTATTTGGGGCGTGCGTGGGGTGGGTATTTGGGGCGTGCGTGGGGTGGGTATTTGGGGCGTGCGTGGGTGGGTATTTGGGGCGTGCGTGGGGTGGGTATTTGGGGCGTGGGGTGGGTATTTGGGTCGTGCGTGGGGTGGGTATTTGGGGCGTGCGTGGGGTGGGTATTTGGGGGCGTGCGTGGGGTGGGTATTTGGGGCGTGCGTGGGGTGGGTATTTGGGGCGTGGGGTGGGTATTTGGGGCGTGCGTGGGGTGGGTATTTGGGGCGTGCGTGGGTGGGTATTTGGGGCGTGCGTGGGGTGGGTATTTGGGGCGTGGTGGGGTGGGTATTTGGGTGCGTGGGGTGGGTATTTGGGGCGTGCGTGGGGTGGGTATTTGGGGCGTGCGTGGGTGGGTATTTGGGGCGTGCGTGCGGTGGGTATTTGGGGCGTGGGGTGGGTATTTGGGGCGTGCTGGGGGTGGGTATTTGGGGCGTGCGTGGGGTGGGTATTTGGGGCGTGCGTGGGGTGGGTATTTGGGGCGTGCGTGGGGTGGGTATTTGGGGCGTGGGGTGGGTATTTGGGGCGTGCGTGGGGTGGGTATTTGGGGCGTGCGTGGGGTGGGTATTTGGGGCGTGGGGTGGGTATTTGGGGCGTGCGTGGGGTGGGTATTTGGGCGTGCGTGGGGTGGGTATTTGGGGCGTGCGTGGGGTGGGTATTTGGGGCGTGCGTGGGGTGGGTATTTGGGGCGTGCGTGGGGTGGGTATTTGGGGCGTGCGTGGGGGGGGTGGGTATTTGGGGCGTGCGTGGGGTGGGTATTTGGGGCGTGGGGTGGGTATTTGGGGTGCGTGGGGTGGGTATTTGGGGCGTGCGTGGGGTGGGTATTTGGGGCGTGCGTGGGTGGGTATTTGGGGCGTGCGTGGGGTGGGTATTTGGGGCGTGGGGTGGGTATTTGGGGCGTGCGTGGGGTGGGTATTTGGGGCGTGCGTGGGGTGGGTATTTGGGGCGTGCGTGGGGTGGGTATTTGGGGCGTGGGTGGGTATTTGGGGCGTGCGTGGGGTGGGTATTTGGGGCGTGCGTGGGGTGGGTATTTGGGGCGTGCGTGGGGTGGGTATTTGGGGCGTGGGGTGGGTATTTGGGGCGTGCGTGGGGTGGGTATTTGGGGCGTGCGTGGGGTGGGTATTTGGGGCGTGCGTGGGGTGGGTATTTGGGGCGTGTGGGGTGGGTATTTGGGGCGTGGGGGTGGGTATTTGGGGCGTGCGTGGGGTGGGTATTTGGGGCGTGCGTGGGGTGGGTATTTGGGGCGTGCGTGGGGTGGGTATTTGGGGCGTGGGGTGGGTATTTGGGGCGTGCGTGGGGTGGGTATTTGGGGCGTGCGTGGGGTGGGTATTTGGGGCGTGCGTGGGGTGGGTATTTGGGGCGTGGGGTGGGTATTTGGGGCGTGCGTGGGGTGGGGTATTTGGGGCGTGCGTGGGGTGGGTATTTGGGGTGCGTGGGGTGGGTATTTGGGGCCGTGGGGTGGGTATTTGGGGCGTGGGGTGGTATTTGGGGCGTGCGTGGTGGTATTTGGGGCGTGCGTGGGGTGGGTATTTGGGGCGTGGGGTGGGTATTTGGGGCGTGGGGTGGGTATTTGGGGCGTGCGTGGGGTGGGTATTTGGGGCGTGCGTGGGGTGGGTATTTGGGGCGTGCGTGGGGTGGGTATTTGGGGCGTGGGGTGGGTATTTGGGGCGTGCGTGGGGTGGGTATTTGGGGGCGTGCGTGGGGTGGGTATTTGGGGCGTGCGTGGGGTGGGTATTTGGGGCGTGGGGTGGGTATTTGGGGCGTGCGTGGGGTGGGTATTTGGGGCGTGCGTGGGGTGGGTATTTGGGGCGTGCGTGGGGTGGGTATTTGGGGCGTGGGGTGGGTATTTGGGGTGTGCGTGGGGTGGGTATTTGGGGCGTGCGTGGGGTGGGTATTTGGGGCGTGCGTGGGGTGGGTATTTGGGGCGTGGGGTGGGGTATTTGGGGCGTGCGTGGGGTGGGTATTTGGGGCGTGCGTGGGGTGGGTATTTGGGGCGTGTGGGGTGGGTATTTGGGGCGTGCGTGGGGTGGGTATTTGGGGCGTGGGGGTGGGTATTTGGGGCGTGCGTGGGGTGGGTATTTGGGGCTGCGTGGGGTGGGTATTTGGGGCGTGCATGGGGTGGGTATTTGGGGCGTGGGGTGGGTATTTGGGGCGTGCGTGGGGTGGGTATTTGGGGCGTGCGTGGGGTGGGTATTTGGGGCGTGCGTGGGGTGGGTATTTGGGGCGTGCGTGGGGTGGGTATTTGGGGCGTGGGGTGTATATTTGGGGCGTGCGTGGGGTGGGTATTTGGGGCGTGCGTGGGGTGGGTATTTGGGGCGTGCGTGGGGTGGGTATTTGGGGCGTGGGGTGGGTATTTGGGGCGTGCGTGGGGTGGGTATTTGGGGCGTGCGTGGGGTGGGGTATTTGGGGCGTGCGTGGGGTGGGTATTTGGGGCGTGCGTGGGGTGGGTATTTGGGGCGTGGGGTGGGTATTTGGGGCGTGCGTGGGGTGGGTATTTGGGGCGTGCGTGGGGTGGGTATTTGGGGCGTGGGGTGGGTATTTGGGGCGTGCGTGGGGTGGGTATTTGGGGCGTGCGTGGGGTGGGTATTTGGGGCGTGCGTGGGGTGGGTATTTGGGCGCGTGCGTGGGGTGGGTATTTGGGGCGTGGGTGGGTATTTGGGGCGTGCGTGGGGTGGGTATTTGGGGCGTGCGTGGGGTGGGTATTTGGGGCGTGCGTGGGGTGGGTATTTGGGGCGTGCGTGGGGTGGGTATTTGGGGCGTGGGGTGGGTATTTGGGGCGTGCGTGGGGTGGGTATTTGGGGCGTGCGTGGGGTGGGTATTTGGGGCGTGCGTGGGGTGGGTATTTGGGGCGTGCGTGGGGTGGGTATTTGGGGCGTGGGGTGGGTATTTGGGGCTTGCGTGGGGTGGGTATTTGGGGCGTGCGTGGGGTGGGTATTTGGGGCATGGCGTGGGGTGGGTATTTGGGGCGTGGGGTGGGTATTTGGGGCGTGCGTGGGGTGGGTATTTGGGGCGTGCGTGGGGTGGGTATTTGGGGCGTGCGTGGGGTGGGTATTTGGGGCGTGCGTGGGGTGGGTATTTGGGCGGGGGTGGTATTGGGCGTGCGTGGGGTGGGTATTTGGGGCGTGCGTGGGGTGGGTATTTGGGGCGTGCGTGGGGTGGGTATTTGGGGCGTGCGTGGGGTGGGTATTTGGGTGGATTTGGGGGCGTGCGTGGGGTGGGTATTTGGGGCGTGGGTGGGTATTTGGGGCGTGCGTGGGGTGGGTATTTGGGGCGTGGGGTGGGTATTTGGGGCGTGCGTGGGGTGGGTATTTGGGGCGTGCGTGGGGTGGGTATTTGGGGCGTGCGTGGGGTGGGTATTTGGGGCGTGCGTGGGGTGGGTATTTGGGGCGTGGGGTGGGTATTTGGGGCGTGCGTGGGGTGGGTATTTGGGGCGTGCGTGGGGTGGGTATTTGGGGCGTGCGTGGGGTGGGTATTTGGGGCGTGCGTGGGGTGGGTATTTGGGGCGTGGGGTGGGTATTTGGGGCGTGCGTGGGGTGGGTATTTGGGGCGTGCGTGGTGGGTGTATTTGGGGCGTGCGTGGGGTGGGTATTTGGGGCGTGGGGTGGGTATTTGGGGCGGTGCGTGGGGTGGGTATTTGGGGGAGTGCGTGGGGTGGGTATTTGGGGGCATGCGTGGGGTGGGTATTTGGGGCGTGCGTGGGGTGGGTATTTGGGGCGTGGGTGGGTATTTGGGGCGTGCGTGGGGTGGGTATTTGGGGCGTGCGTTGGGTGGGTATTTGGGGCGTGCGTGGGGTGGGTATTTGGGGCGTGGGGTGGGTATTTGGGGGCGTGCTTGGGGTGGGTATTTGGGGCGTGCGTGGGGTGGGTATTTGGACGTGCGTGGGGTGGGTATTTGGGGCGTGGGGTGGGTATTTGGGGCGTGCGTGGGGTGGGTATTTGGGGCGTGCGTGGGGTGGGTATTTGGGGCGTGCGTGGGGTGGGTATTTGGGGCGTGCGTGGGGTGGGTATTTGGGGCGTGGGGTGGGTATTTGGGGCGTGCGTGGGGTGGGTATTTGGGGCGTGCGTGGGGTGGGTATTTGGGGCGTGCGTGGGGTGGGTATTTGGGGCGTGGGGTGGGTATTTGGGGCGTGCGTGGGGTGGGTATTTGGGGCGTAAGTGGGGTGGGTATTTGGGGCGTGCGTGGGGTGGGTATTTGGGGCGTGGGGTGGGTATTTGGGGCGTGCGTGGGGTGGGTATTTGGGGCGTGCGTGGGGTGGGTATTTGGGGCTTGTGTGGGGTGGGTATTTGGGGCGTGCGTGGGGTGGGTATTTGGGGCGTGGGGTGGGTATTTGGGGCGTGCGTGGGGTGGGTATTTGGGGCGTGCGTGGGGTGGGTATTTGGGGCGTGCGTGGGGGTGGGTATTTGGGGCGTGCGTGGGGTGGGTATTTGGGGCGTGGGGTGGGTATTTGGGGCGTGCGTGGGGTGGGTATTTGGGGCGTGCGTGGGGTGGGTATTTGGGGCGTGCGTGGGTGGGTATTTGGGGCGTGGGGTGGGTATTTGGGGTGCGTGGGGTGGGTATTTGGGGCGTGCGTGGGGTGGGTATTTGGGGGCGTGCGTGGGGTGGGTATTTGGGGCGTGCGTGGGGTGGGTATTTGGGGCGTGGGGTGGGTATTTGGGGCGTGCGTGGGGTGGGTATTTGGGGCGTGCGTGGGGTGGGTATTTGGGGCGTGGGGTGGGTATTTGGGGCGTGCGTGGGGTGGGTATTTGGGGCGTGCGTGGGTGTGGGTATTTGGGGCGTGCGTGGGGTGGGTATTTGGGGCGTGGGGTGGGTATTTGGGGCGTGCGTGGGGTGGGTATTTGGGGCGTGCGTGGGGTGGGTATTTGGGGCGTGCGTGGGGTGGGTATTTGGGGCGTGCGTGGGGTGGGTATTTGGGGCGTGTGGGGTGGGTATTTGGGGCGTGCGTGGGGTGGGTATTTGGGGCGTGCGTGGGGTGGGTATTTGGGGCGTGCGTGGGGGTATATTGGGGCGTGGGGTGGGTATTTGGGGCGTGCGTGGGGTGGGTATTTGGGGAGTGCGTGGGGTGGGTATTTGGGGCGTGCGTGGGGTGGGTATTTGGGGCGTGCGTGGGGTGGGTATTTGGGGCGTGGGGTGGGTATTTGGGGCGTGCGTGGGGTGGGTATTTGGGGCGTGCGTTGGGTGGGTATTTGGGGCGTGCGTGGGGTGGGTATTTGGGGCGTGGGGTGGGTATTTGGGGCGTGCTTGGGGTGGGTATTTGGGGCGTGCGTGGGGTGGGTATTTGGGACGTGCGTGGGGTGGGTATTTGGGGCGTGGGGTGGGTATTTGGGGCGTGCGTGGGGTGGGTATTTGGGGCGTGCGTGGGGTGGGTATTTGGGGCGTGCGTGGGGTGGGTATTTGGGGCGTGCGTGGGGTGGGTATTTGGGGCGTGGGGTGGGTATTTGGGGCGTGCGTGGGGTGGGTATTTGGGGCGTGCGTGGGGTGGGTATTTGGGGCGTGCGTGGGTGGGTATTTGGGGCGTGGGGTGGGTATTTGGGGCGTGCGTGGGGTGGGTATTTGGGGCGTGCGTGGGGTGGGTATTTGGGGCGTGCGTGGGGTGGGTATTTGGGGCGTGGGGTGGGTATTTGGGGCGTGCGTGGGGTGGGTATTTGGGGCGTGCGTGGGGTGGGTATTTGGGGCTTGTGTGGGGTGGGTATTTGGGGCGTGCGTGGGGTGGGTATTTGGGGCGTGGGGTGGGTATTTGGGGCGTGCGTGGGGTGGGTATTTGGGGCGTGCGTGGGGTGGGTATTTGGGGCGTGCGTGGGGTGGGTATTTGGGGCGTGCGTGGGGTGGGTATTTGGGGCGTGGGGTGGGTATTTGGGGCGTGCGTGGGGTGGGTATTTGGGGCGTGCGTGGGGTGGGTATTTGGGGCGTGCGTGGGGTGGTATTTGGGGCGTGGGGTGGGTATTTGGGGCGTGCGTGGGGTGGGTATTTGGGGCGTGCGTGGGGTGGGTATTTGGGGCGTGCGTGGGGTGGGTATTTGGGGCGTGCGTGGGGTGGGTATTTGGGGCGTGGGGTGGGTATTTGGGGCGTGCGTGGGGTGGGTATTTGGGGCGTGCGTGGGGTGGGTATTTGGGGCGTGCGTGGGGTGGGTATTTGGGGCGTGGGGTGGGTATTTGGGGCGTGCGTGGGGTGGGTATTTGGGGCGTGCGTGGGGTGGGTATTTGGGGCGTGCGTGGGGTGGGTATTTGGGGCGTGGGGTGGGTATTTGGGGGGTGCGTGGGGTGGGTATTTGGGGCGTGCGTGGGGTGGGTATTTGGGGCGTGCGTGGGGTGGGTATTTGGGGCGTGCGTGGGGTGGGTATTTGGGGCGTGGGGTGGGTATTTGGGGCGTGCGTGGGGTGGGTATTTGGGGCGTGCGTGGGGTGGGTATTTGGGGCGTGCGTGGGGTGGGTATTTGGGGCGTTGGGGTGGGTATTTGGGGCGTGCGTGGGGTGGGTATTTGGGGCGTGCGTGGGGTGGGTATTTGGGGCGTGCGTGGGGTGGGTATTTGGGGCGTGCGTGGGGTGGGTATTTGGGGCGTGGGGTGGGTATTTGGGGCGTGCGTGGGGTGGGTATTTGGGGCGTGCGTGGGGTGGGTATTTGGGGCGTGCGTGGGTGGGTATTTGGGGCGTGCGTGGGGTGGGTATTTGGGGCGTGGGGTGGGTATTTGGGGCGTGCGTGGGGTGGGTATTTGGGGCGTGCGTGGGGTGGGTATTTGGGGCGTGGGGTGGGTATTTGGGGCGTGCGTGGGGTGGGTATTTGGGGCGTGCGTGGGGTGGGTATTTGGGGCGTGCGTGGGGTGGGTATTTGGGGCGTGCGTGGGTGGGTATTTGGGGCGTGGGGTGGGTATTTGGGGCGTGCGTGGGGTGGGTATTTGGGGCGTGCGTGGGGTGGGTATTTGGGGCGTGCGTGGGGTGGGTATTTGGGGCGTGCGTGGGGTGGGTATTTGGGGCGTGGGGTGGGTATTTGGGGCGTGCGTGGGGTGGGTATTTGGGGCGTGGGGTGGGTATTTGGGGCGTGCGTGGGGTGGGTATTTGGGGCGTGCGTGGGGTGGGTATTTGGGGCGTGCGTGGGGTGGGTATTTGGGGCGTGGGGTGGGTATTTGGGGGCGTGCGTGGGGTGGGTATTTGGGGCGTGCGTGGGGTGGGTATTTGGAGCGTGCGTGGGGTGGGTATTTGGGGCGTGCGTGGGGTGGGTATTTGGGGCGTGGGGTGGGTATTTGGGGCGTGCGTGGGGTGGGTATTTGGGGCGTGCGTGGGGTGGGTATTTGGGGCGTGCGTGGGGTGGGTATTTGGGGCGTGGGGTGGGTATTTGGGGCGTGCGTGGGGTGGGTATTTGGGGCGTGCGTGGGGTGGGTATTTGGGGCGTGCGTGGGGTGGGTATTTGGGGCGTGCGTGGGGTGGGTATTTGGGGCGTGGGGTGGGTATTTGGGGCGTGCGTGGGGTGGGTATTTGGGGCGTGCGTGGGGTGGGTATTTGGGGCGTGGGGTGGGTATTTGGGGCGTGCGTGGGGTGGGTATTTGGGGCGTGCGTGGGGTGGGTATTTGGGGCGTGCGTGGGGTGGGTATTTGGGGCGTGCGTGGGGTGGGTATTTGGGGCGTGCGTGGGGTGGGTATTTGGGGCGTGCGTGGGGTGGTATTTGGGGCGTGCGTGGGGTGGGTATTTGGGGCGTGGGGTGGGTATTTGGGGCGTGCGTGGGGTGGGTATTTGGGGCGTGCGTGGGGTGGGTATTTGGGGCGTGGGGTGGGTATTTGGGGCGTGCGTGGGGTGGGTATTTGGGGCGTGCGTGGGGTGGGTATTTGGGGCGTGCGTGGGGTGGGTATTTGGGGCGTGCGTGGGGTGGGTATTTGGGGCGTGGGGTGGGTATTTGGGTCGTGCGTGGGGTGGGTATTTGGGGCGTGCGTGGGGTGGGTATTTGGGGCGTGCGTGGGGTGGGTATTTGGGGCGTGCGTGGGGTGGGTATTTGGGGCGTGGGGTGGGTATTTGGGGCGTGCGTGGGGTGGGTATTTGGGGCGTGCGTGGGGTGGGTATTTGGGGCGTGGGGTGGGTATTTGGGGCGTGCGTGGGGTGGGTATTTGGGGCGTGCGTGGGGTGGGTATTTGGGGCTTGCGTGGGGTGGGTATTTGGGGCGTGCGTGGGGTGGGATTTTGGGGCGTGGGGTGGGTATTTGGGGCGTGCGTGGGGTGGGTATTTGGGGCGTGCGTGGGATGGGTAGTTGGGGCGTGCGTGGGGTGGGTATTTGGGGCGTGCGTGGGGTGGGTATTTGGGGCGTGGGGTGGGTATTTGGGGCGTGCGTGGGGTGGGTATTTGGGGCGTGCGTGGGGTGGGTATTTGGGGCGTGCGTGGGGTGGGTATTTGGGGCGTGGGGTGGGTATTTGGGGCGTGCGTGGGGTGGGTATTTGGGGCGTGCGTGGGGTGGGTATTTGGGGCGTGGGGTGGGTATTTGGGGCGTGCGTGGGTGGGTATTTGGGGCGTGCGTGGGGTGGGTATTTGGGGCGTGCGTGGGGTGGGTATTTGGGGCGTGCGTGGGTGGGTATTTGGGGCGTGGGGTGGGTATTTGGGTCGTGCGTGGGGTGGGTATTTGGGGCGTGCGTGGGGTGGGTATTTGGGGCGTGCGTGGGGTGGGTATTTGGGGCGTGCGTGGGGTGGGTATTTGGGGCGTGGGGTGGGTATTTGGGGCGTGCGTGGGGTGGGTATTTGGGGCGTGCGTGGGGTGGGTATTTGGGGCGTGCGTGGGGTGGGTATTTGGGGCGTGGGGTGGGTATTTGGGGCGTGCGTGGGGTGGGTATTTGGGGCGTGCGTGGGGTGGGTATTTGGGGCTTGCGTGGGGTGGGTATTTGGGGCGTGCGTGGGTGGGTATTTGGGGCGTGGGGGTGGGTATTTGGGGCGTGCGTGGGGTGGGTATTTGGGGCGTGCGTGGGATGGGTATTTGGGGCGTGCGTGGGGTGGGTATTTGGGGCGTGCGTGGGGTGGGTATTTGGGGCGTGGGGTGGGTATTTGGGGCGTGCGTGGGGTGGGTATTTGGGGCGTGCGTGGGGTGGGTATTTGGGGCGTGCGTGGGGTGGGTATTTGGGGCGTGCGTGGGGTGGGTATTTGGGGCGTGCGTGGGGTGGGTATTTGGGGCGTGGGGTGGGTATTTGGGGCGTGCGTGGGGTGGGTATTTGGGGCGTGCGTGGGGTGGGTATTTGGGGCGTGCGTGGGGTGGGTATTTGGGGCGTGGGGTGGGTATTTGGGGCGTGCGTGGGGTGGGTATTTGGGGCGTGCGTGGGGTGGGTATTTGGGGCGTGTGTGGGGTGGGTATTTGGGGCGTGCGTGGGGTGGGTATTTGGGGCGTGCGGGGTGGGTATTTGGGGCGTGCGTGGGGTGGGTATTTGGGGCGTGCGTGGGGTGGGTATTTGGGGCGTGCGTGGGGTGGGTATTTGGGGCGTGGGGTGGGTATTTGGGGCGTGCGTGGGGTGGGTATTTGGGGCGTGCGTGGGGTGGGTATTTGGGGCGTGCGTGGGGTGGGTATTTGGGGCGTGCGTGGGGTGGGTATTTGGGGCGTGCGTGGGTGGGTATTTGGGGCGTGCGTGGGGTGGGTATTTGGGGCTGCGTGGGGTGGGTATTTGGGGCGTGCGTGGGGTGGGTATTTGGGGCGTGCGTGGGGTGGGTATTTGGGGCGTGCGTGGGGTGGGTATTTGGGGCGTGGGGTGGGTATTTGGGGCGTGCGTGGGGTGGGTATTTGGGGCGTGCGTGGGGTGGGTATTTGGGGCGTGCGTGGGGTGGGTATTTGGGGCGTGGGGTGGGTATTTGGGGCGTGCGTGGGGTGGGTATTTGGGGCGTGCGTGGGGTGGGTATTTGGGGCGTGCGTGGGGTGGGTATTTGGGGCGTGGGGTGGGTATTTGGGGCGTGCGTGGGGTGGGTATTTGGGGCGTGCGTGGGGTGGGTATTTGGGGCGTGCGTGGGGTGGGTATTTGGGGCGTGGGGTGGGTATTTGGGGCGTGCGTGGGGTGGGTATTTGGGGCGTGCGTGGGGTGGGTATTTGGGGCGTGCGTGGGGTGGGTATTTGGGCGTGCGTGCGGGTGGGTATTTGGGGCGTGCGTGGGGTGGGTATTTGGGGCGTGCGTGGGGTGGGTATTTGGGGCGTGCGTGGGGTGGGTATTTGGGGCGTGCGTGGGGTGGGTATTTGGGGCGTGCGTGGGGTGGGTATTTGGGGCGTGCGTGGGGTGGGTATTTGGGGGTGCGTGGGGTGGGTATTTGGGGCGTGCGTGGGGTGGGTATTTGGGGCGTGCGTGGGTGGGTATTTGGGGCGTGGGGTGGGTATTTGGGGCGTGCGTGGGGTGGGTATTTGGGGCGTGCGTGGGGTGGGTATTTGGGGCGTGCGTGGGGTGGGTATTTGGGGCGTGGGGTGGGTATTTGGGGCGTGCGTGGGGTGGGTATTTGGGGCGTGCGTGGGGTGGGTATTTGGGGCGTGCGTGGGGTGGGTATTTGGGGCGTGCGTGGGGTGGGTATTTGGGGCGTGGGGTGGGATTTGGGCGGCGTGGGGTGGGTATTTGGGGCGTGCGTGGGGTGGGTATTTGGGCGCGTGCTGGGGTGGGTATTTGGGGCGTGCGTGGGGTGGGTATTTGGGGCGTGCGTGGGGTGGGTATTTGGGGCGTGCGTGGGGTGGGTATTTGGGGCGTGCGGGGTGGGTATTTGGGGCGTGCGTGGGTGGGTATTTGGGCTGCGTGGGGTGGGTATTTGGGGCGTGCGTGGGGTGGGTATTTGGGGCGTGCGTGGGGTGGGTATTTGGGGCGTGCGTGGGGTGGGTATTTGGGGCGTGCGTGGGGTGGGTATTTGGGGCGTGCGTGGGGTGGGTATTTGGGGCGTGCGGTGGGGTGGGTATTTGGGGCGTGCGTGGGGTGGGTATTTGGGGCCGTCGTGGGGTGGGTATTTGGGGCGTGCGTGGGGTGGGTATTTGGGGCGTGCGGGGTGCGTGGGGTGGGTATTTGGGGCGTGCGTGGGGGTATTTGGGGCGTGCGTGGGGTGGGTATTTGGGGCGTGCGTGGGGTGGGTATTTGGGGCGTGCGTGGGGTGGGTATTTGGGGCGTGCGTGGGGTGGGTATTTGGGGCGTGCGTGGGGTGGGTATTTGGGGCGTGCGTGGGGTGGGTATTTGGGGCGTGGGGTGGGTATTTGGGGCGTGCGTGGGGTGGGTATTTGGGGCGTGCGTGGGGTGGGTATTTGGGGCGTGCGTGGGGTGGGTATTTGGGGCGTGGGGTTGGGTATTTGGGGCGTGCGTGGGGTGGGTATTTGGGGCGTGCGTGGGGTGGGTATTTGGGGCGTGCGTGGGGTGGGTATTTGGGGCGTGCGTGGGGTGGGTATTTGGGGCGTGGGGTGGGTATTTGGGGCGTGCGTGGGGTGGGTATTTGGGGCAGTGCGTGGGGTGGGTATTTGGGGCGTGCGTGGGGTGGGTATTTGGGGCGTGGGGGTGGGTATTTGGGGCGTGCTTGGGGT
>NW_028155824.1:22500-24190 GCF_963454915.1 Gymnoscopelus microlampas | reverse complement strand
GGCTCTTTTTGGGGCTAAAAGCGGCGGTACCGCCCGGGCCCTGGGTCGCCCGGGGCCGGCGGAGGGCTCGTTGGATCCGGGCCGGCGCTGCGCACGCGGCGGTGCCCTCCCCGGCCCCGGGCGCCGCCGCCGGGGCAAACGGCGGCCGAAAAACCCCCGAAAAGCTGGCATTTCTTCAGAGTCCAGAGCTCCCAGGGAGCCCTGGGCTGCCGGCCCCTCCCATGCGTGAAATTTCGCATGGGGGGAAAGTGGCAACTTGTGCCATCGGGTAGCTAGGGACCATGGCCGGACATGGTGCACCATTTTCGGGGGCGCCCCGCGCCTCGCAGGGCCCGAAATCCTGGAGCTTTCGGAAAAAGCCGGGATTTCTTCTAAGTCCAGAGCTCCCAGGGAGCTCTGGGCTCTCTGCCCCTCCCATGGGTGAAATTTCTCTCCCGGGAGTCCCGGCCACTTTTGCCATCGGGTAGCTAGGGAGCATGGCCGGACATGGTGCACCATTTTCGGGGGCGCCCCGCGCCTCGCACACCCCCCAAATCCTGGAGCTTTCGGAAAAAGCCGGGATTTCTTCTAAGTCCAGAGCTCCCAGGGAGCCCTGGGCTGCCGGCCCCTCCCGTGCGTGAAATTTCTCTCCCGGTAGTCTCGGCCACTTTTGCCATCGGGTAGCTAGGGAGCATGGCCGGACATGGTGCACCATTTTCGGGGGCGCCCCGCGCCTCGCACACCCCCCAAATCCTGGAGCTTTCGGAAAAAGCCGGGATTTCTTCAGAGTCCAGAGCTCCCAGGGAGCCCTGGGCTGCCGGCCCCTCCCATGCGTGAAATTTCTCTCCCGGTAGTCTCGGCCACTTTTGCCATCGGGTAGCTAGGGAGCATGGCCGGACATGGTGCACCATTTTCGGGGGCGCCCCGCGCCTCGCACACCCCCCAAATCCTGGAGCTTTCGGAAAAAGCCGGGATTTCTTCTAAGTCCAGAGCTCCCAGGGAGCCCTGGGCTGCCGGCCCCTCCCATGCGTGAAATTTCTCTCCCGGTAGTCTCGGCCACTTTTGCCATCGGGTAGCTAGGGAGCATGGCCGGACTTGGTGCACCATTTTCGGGGGCGCCCCGCGCCTCGCAGACCCCCCAAATCCTGGAGCTTTCGGAAAAAGCCGGGATTTCTTCAGAGTCCAGAGCTCCCAAGGAGCTCTGGGCTCCGCCATGGCTCCCTCCTTTGAAATTCTCTCCCGGGAGTCTCGGCCACTTTTGCCAGCGGATAGCTAGGGACCCTGCCCGAGAACGGGGCATGGTCCCGGGGCAGTGTGGGCGCCGCGAGGCGCCCCTTTGTCCTGGATCTCCGCGTGGTACCTCCCCGTCCCCACCCCGGGGCCCTGGAGGCGCCCGGCTCGCCCTTGCCTCCCTCCTTTGAAAAAGTCTCTCGGTAGAGACGGCCACTCGCTCCAGAGGGTCCCTATGGAGCTCGGCCGCGGCGAGGCCCGGCACGAGGCTCCGTCCCGGGGCCGCTCGGGCGGGCCGAGCCGGGCGCCGGTGGTGGTGGCCATGGGTCCCTTTCCCCCTCCCCGATAGGGGGGAAAGAACCAGGAAATTGGAGGCCACGCTGGCCATCGGGTGTATGGGAAGAGAGAGGCCTCCGGATCGGGCACGGCCGGGCGGTCGTGCGCCCTGGAGCTCCTCCGCGAGCCTGGCAGAAGCTGGGCT
>NW_028155824.1:10000-12500 GCF_963454915.1 Gymnoscopelus microlampas | reverse complement strand
TCTTTTTGGGGCTAAAAGCGGCGGTACCGCCCGGGCCCTGGGTCGCCCGGGGCCGGCGGAGGGCTCGTTGGATCCGGGCCGGCGCTGCGCACGCGGCGGTGCCCTCCCCGGCCCCGGGCGCCGCCGCCGGGGCAAACGGCGGCCGAAAAACCCCCGAAAAGCTGGCATTTCTTCAGAGTCCAGAGCTCCCAGGGAGCCCTGGGCTGCCGGCCCCTCCCATGCGTGAAATTTCGCATGGGGGGAAAGTGGCAACTTGTGCCATCGGGTAGCTAGGGACCATGGCCGGACATGGTGCACCATTTTCGGGGGCGCCCCGCGCCTCGCAGGGCCCGAAATCCTGGAGCTTTCGGAAAAAGCCGGGATTTCTTCTAAGTCCAGAGCTCCCAGGGAGCTCTGGGCTCTCTGCCCCTCCCATGGGTGAAATTTCTCTCCCGGGAGTCCCGGCCACTTTTGCCATCGGGTAGCTAGGGAGCATGGCCGGACATGGTGCACCATTTTCGGGGGCGCCCCGCGCCTCGCACACCCCCCAAATCCTGGAGCTTTCGGAAAAAGCCGGGATTTCTTCTAAGTCCAGAGCTCCCAGGGAGCCCTGGGCTGCCGGCCCCTCCCGTGCGTGAAATTTCTCTCCCGGTAGTCTCGGCCACTTTTGCCATCGGGTAGCTAGGGAGCATGGCCGGACATGGTGCACCATTTTCGGGGGCCCCCGCGCCTCGCACACCCCCCAAATCCTGGAGCTTTCGGAAAAAGCCGGGATTTCTTCAGAGTCCAGAGCTCCCAGGGAGCCCTGGGCTGCCGGCCCCTCCCATGCGTGAAATTTCTCTCCCGGTAGTCTCGGCCACTTTTGCCATCGGGTAGCTAGGGAGCATGGCCGGACATGGTGCACCATTTTCGGGGGCGCCCCGCGCCTCGCACACCCCCCAAATCCTGGAGCTTTCGGAAAAAGCCGGGATTTCTTCTAAGTCCAGAGCTCCCAGGGAGCCCTGGGCTGCCGGCCCCTCCCATGCGTGAAATTTCTCTCCCGGTAGTCTCGGCCACTTTTGCCATCGGGTAGCTAGGGAGCATGGCCGGACTTGGTGCACCATTTTCGGGGGCGCCCCGCGCCTCGCAGACCCCCCAAATCCTGGAGCTTTCGGAAAAAGCCGGGATTTCTTCAGAGTCCAGAGCTCCCAAGGAGCTCTGGGCTCCGCCATGGCTCCCTCCTTTGAAATTCTCTCCCGGGAGTCTCGGCCACTTTTGCCAGCGGATAGCTAGGGACCCTGCCCGAGAACGGGGCATGGTCCCGGGGCAGTGTGGGCGCCGCGAGGCGCCCCTTTGTCCTGGATCTCCGCGTGGTACCTCCCCGTCCCCACCCCGGGGCCCTGGAGGCGCCCGGCTCGCCCTTGCCTCCCTCCTTTGAAAAAGTCTCTCGGTAGAGACGGCCACTCGCTCCAGAGGGTCCCTATGGAGCTCGGCCGCGGCGAGGCCCGGCACGAGGCTCCGTCCCGGGGCCGCTCGGGCGGGCCGAGCCGGGCGCCGGTGGTGGTGGCCATGGGTCCCTTTCCCCCTCCCCGATAGGGGGGAAAGAACCAGGAAATTGGAGGCCACGCTGGCCATCGGGTGTATGGGAAGAGAGAGGCCTCCGGATCGGGCACGGCCGGGCGGTCGTGCGCCCTGGAGCTCCTCCGCGAGCCTGGCAGAAGCTGGGCTTCTCCGTGGCCCCCTCCTTTGAAATTCTCTCCCGGTAGTCTCGGCAACTTATCCCAGAACGAGTGTATGGAACCGGCGTGCGGACGCCGAGGCTGGGGCCGACGGCGAGGCTCCGTCTCGGGGCCGCCCGGGCGGGCCGAGCCGGGCGCCGGTGGTGGTGGCCATGGGTCCCTTTCCCCCTCCCCGATAGGGGGGAAAGAACCAGGAAATTGGACGCCACAGTGGCCATCGGGTGTATGGGAAGAGAGAGGCCTCCGGTCGGGCACGGCCGGGCGGCCGTGCGCCCTGGAGCTCCTCCGCGAGCCCGGGAGAAGATGGGCTACTCCGTGGCCCCCTCCTTTGAAATTCTCTCCCGGGCAGACCGGCAACTCGTGCCAGCTCGAGTGTATGGAACCGGCGCGCGGGCGCCGAGGCCGGGCCGAGAGAGAGGCCTCGGGTCGGGCGCGCCGCCTCGGCCGGGCGCCCTGGAGGTCTCTGGAGCCCAGGAGGTCCTGGGCTCCGCCATGGCCCCCTCCTTTGAAATTCTCTCCCGGTAGTCTCGGCAACTTTTCCCAGAACGAGTTTATGGACCAGCGTGCGGACGCTGGGGACGGAACGCAGGCCCGCACGGAGGGCCTGCCGGGGGTCGCTAGGCACGGCGACCCCCGGGAACCGTGGTGGAACCACCGCCGCGGGACCCACTGACCGACTGGCAAACGAAGCCCGCCTCTTGCAAGGGCCCCGCCGGCACCTCGTGTGCTCCGGCGGATGCTGCTTGCAGCCTGCGGGCCCGAACAGGCGCGGAGGAACCACGTGCGGAGAGGCCTCGGTGGTC
>NW_028155825.1:10000-12500 GCF_963454915.1 Gymnoscopelus microlampas | reverse complement strand
GTGGCGTCCAATTTCCTGGTTCTTTCCCCCCTATCGGGGAGGGGGAAAGGGACCCATGGCCACCACCACCGGCGCCCGGCTCGGCCCGCCCGGGCGGCCCCGAGACGGAGCCTCGCCGTCGGCCCCAGCCTCGGCGTCCGCACGCCGGTTCCATACACTCGTTCTGGGATAAGTTGCCGAGACTACCGGGAGAGAATTTCAAAGGAGGGGGCCACGGAGAAGCCCAGCTTCTGCCAGGCTCGCGGAGGAGCTCCAGGGCGCACGACCGCCCGGCCGTGCCCGATCCGGAGGCCTCTCTCTTCCCATACACCCGATGGCCAGCGTGGCCTCCAATTTCCTGGTTCTTTCCCCCCTATCGGGGAGGGGGAAAGGGACCCATGGCCACCACCACCGGCGCCCGGCTCGGCCCGCCCGAGCGGCCCCGGGACGGAGCCTCGTGCCGGGCCTCGCCGCGGCCGAGCTCCATAGGGACCCTCTGGAGCGAGTGGCCGTCTCTACCGAGAGACTTTTTCAAAGGAGGGAGGCAAGGGCGAGCCGGGCGCCTCCAGGGCCCCGGGGTGGGGACGGGGAGGTACCACGCGGAGATCCAGGACAAAGGGGCGCCTCGCGGCGCCCACACTGCCCCGGGACCATGCCCCGTTCTCGGGCAGGGTCCCTAGCTATCCGCTGGCAAAAGTGGCCGAGACTCCCGGGAGAGAATTTCAAAGGAGGGAGCCATGGCGGAGCCCAGAGCTCCTTGGGAGCTCTGGACTCTGAAGAAATCCCGGCTTTTTCCGAAAGCTCCAGGATTTGGGGGGTCTGCGAGGCGCGGGGCGCCCCCGAAAATGGTGCACCAAGTCCGGCCATGCTCCCTAGCTACCCGATGGCAAAAGTGGCCGAGACTACCGGGAGAGAAATTTCACGCATGGGAGGGGCCGGCAGCCCAGGGCTCCCTGGGAGCTCTGGACTTAGAAGAAATCCCGGCTTTTTCCGAAAGCTCCAGGATTTGGGGGGTGTGCGAGGCGCGGGGCGCCCCCGAAAATGGTGCACCATGTCCGGCCATGCTCCCTAGCTACCCGATGGCAAAAGTGGCCGAGACTACCGGGAGAGAAATTTCACGCATGGGAGGGGCCGGCAGCCCAGGGCTCCCTGGGAGCTCTGGACTCTGAAGAAATCCCGGCTTTTTCCGAAAGCTCCAGGATTTGGGGGGTGTGCGAGGCGCGGGGCGCCCCCGAAAATGGTGCACCATGTCCGGCCATGCTCCCTAGCTACCCGATGGCAAAAGTGGCCGAGACTACCGGGAGAGAAATTTCACGCACGGGAGGGGCCGGCAGCCCAGGGCTCCCTGGGAGCTCTGGACTTAGAAGAAATCCCGGCTTTTTCCGAAAGCTCCAGGATTTGGGGGGTGTGCGAGGCGCGGGGCGCCCCCGAAAATGGTGCACCATGTCCGGCCATGCTCCCTAGCTACCCGATGGCAAAAGTGGCCGGGACTCCCGGGAGAGAAATTTCACCCATGGGAGGGGCAGAGAGCCCAGAGCTCCCTGGGAGCTCTGGACTTAGAAGAAATCCCGGCTTTTTCCGAAAGCTCCAGGATTTCGGGCCCTGCGAGGCGCGGGGCGCCCCCGAAAATGGTGCACCATGTCCGGCCATGGTCCCTAGCTACCCGATGGCACAAGTTGCCACTTTCCCCCCATGCGAAATTTCACGCATGGGAGGGGCCGGCAGCCCAGGGCTCCCTGGGAGCTCTGGACTCTGAAGAAATGCCAGCTTTTCGGGGGTTTTTCGGCCGCCGTTTGCCCCGGCGGCGGCGCCCGGGGCCGGGGAGGGCACCGCCGCGTGCGCAGCGCCGGCCCGGATCCAACGAGCCCTCCGCCGGCCCCGGGCGACCCAGGGCCCGGGCGGTACCGCCGCTTTTAGCCCCAAAAAGAGCCGATCGACAAGCTCGGGGCGCCCGAAAAAGGTTGAGGTTTTCGGCCGGGGGTCCTCCAGGGGGTCCCCGGGGACCCCTGGAGCCCATGCCAGCACTCGCCGACATTTTCCGTTTTTTTGGAGAACCATGACTCGGGGCCCCTCCGGACCCCTCGCCTGCCCAGGACCCAGGCCTCCGCCTGGGCTACAACTACCCGATGGCACCGGTCGGCCTTCCGGGCCCCTGGAGGAAAAATGACGGAGGCAGGAAGGCTCGTCCTGGCCTCCTCTAGGGCCCTGGGCACTTAGAAGAATTTTCGATTTTTTCCAGAGAACCAGGATTTCGGGCCCCTCGGCGCCCCGGCTCTGCCCCAGGATGGAGCCTCATCCCGGGCATGGTCCCTAGCTACCCGATGGCACCAGTCGGCCTTCCGGGCCCCTGGAGGAAAAAGGACGGAGGCAGGAAGGCTCGTCCTGGCCTCCTCTAGGGCCCTGGGCACTTAGAAGAATTTTCGATTTTTTTCAGAGAACCAGGATTTCGGGCCCCTCGGCGCCCCGGCTCTGCCCCAGGATGGAGCCTCATCCCGGGCATGGTCCCTAGCTACCCGATGGC
>NW_028155826.1:67500-73533 GCF_963454915.1 Gymnoscopelus microlampas | reverse complement strand
TCTGTGTGTCTCTCTCTCATCCCATGACCCCACTTAGCTCTCTCCTCTCCATCACGCTGTGACAGCCCTCATCTCTCTCTGACAACACACACACACACACACCACACGCACACGCACGCGCGCGCACGCGCACGCACACGCACACGCACACGCGACAAGACGTTATTGGTGTGGGTTACAAATGAAATATAAGAACCAAATAACAAAAAAAAAAATCATGTCAAGGACCCCCAAAATGATATGCATTGGGCTGCGGACCCCCCATCTCAAAAATATTTTTTGCCAGGGACCTTCAGACGCAAAGACTTGAGTTATATATATATTTGAATATATATACATAGTTTAAAATTATGGTTAAAGTGGTTGGGGGATCAGGTGGTCAGGGGATCCCCTGCTAAGTGATTGATTTACAAACCAAATGGAACCAAATGGACCCTTACAGGTCTGTAACTCTGAGAGTGTACAAATGGAACCAAATGGACCCCTAAGGGTCCATTTGGTTCCATTTGTACACTCTCAGAGTTAAAGTAACAGGTTAAAATGGGGACCAAATGCTGATCATACTGTAAAACTACATCTTCAAGCTTCGCATTAAAACACTGCCGTGGTTGGGGTAGAACCGTGAAGACCTCTAGGGTTGGGTGGGGGTGGGGGGGGGGGGGATGTGTGTACATTGGGAGAAGACACACACCACAAAGTAAACCTTGTTCTCGTTCATTAAGCTCAGATTATTCAGGGCCATTGGACCTTCAAATCAATTTCCACGTCTCTCTGCCTCTCCTCTCTGCCTCCATTCATCTCTCTCTCTCACTCCTTTAAACTTGCTGAATCTATCCCTTCATTTCTGCTCTTGAAAAGGACAAACCCTCTCTGTGTGAATGTCCTTGTCATTGAGGACATTCTCTGGGGCAGTGGGGACGAGACCAGGGGGACTACTAGACCCAAACTGGGGGACCGGATCCCCCAGGGGGGTACCCAAATTATTTTGGGGCGTCCCCAGATGATTAGCTTTCACTGCCAGAGTATATACCATACATGGGCAACTGGCGGCCCGAGATATAATTTTTCGAAGATCTAGACTCCTAGCCATGCACTTCCTGGTTAACTTATTACTTAACAATTCTGTATCTCGGCTCCTGTGTACTTTTATTTTTACTATGTAAAATCTGCGGCAGTGGGCAAACGCAGCCAGAAATAAGTCTAGCAGTGAATGAGTTGAGACATGTTTAATACCAAATTGGCCAAATTGACAAATATTACGTAAGAAAGAGGCAAATATTGTGAAAAATAGGCCGATCTACAAGCTCACTGCGAGGCGTTGTGAGCTTGTAGATCGGCAATTTTCCCATTTGTTTTCAGTGGAACCGAGTCAAACTAAATGTAATGCCCACAATTCCAAGTGCTTGTCGACTCGCTTTGTCGACTCGCTCCTCAGGTGAGATAATTGTCTTGGCGCAGCCTGTTACTGCCTGCCAGTGCCTGGTCAGCTCTGATGCACTGGAGAATGGGCTTTGAGTCCAGCTCGGAGCACTAAAACCTACCACTGAAACGCTGCAATATCAATAAATATAACGGAAGTGTTTCCGTACACATATTTAAACTGAAGCATAAGAACTACCGGAGTTTCTTTATCCAGCTCTCAAACACTGACCGCGTGTTTCTCCATCACAGTTTCCATGCATTTTTACCCTAGACAATACTACTCGAGTAGAAGCACTGTTACTTGATTTAAATATTATTTAAATATTTACAATTTAGCAGACACTCTTATCCAGAGCGACGTACAATAAGCAAGGTAATCAGACTAACCTTTTCAATTTGAATAGCAGCCAACCTCTCTCCAACTCACTGATGCTCTATCTACTGCAGAGTGCTTTTCTTTATAAGAGAAAAAATCTCAAGAATTGACTTTAAAGTGAAAATAGGTTGAAAGAGAACCTTTCAATGGAATCTCCTCCTGATTGTGACATAACCAACCATAACTAACAGCATAACTGTAGACTATAGTAACTGTGTGAGTCCAGTATTTAATTAAATGTACTAACAGTGAGTGAGTGTATAATTGTTGAGTACAGTAATATCAGTAGGAGTTACTTTATACCAATATATTTGGTTTGTTCTTAACAAGATCGGGTGAGTCATCTGTGTGTGTGTGTGTGTGTGTGTGTTGTGTGTGTGTGTGTGTGTGTGTGTGTGTGTGTGTGTGTGTGTGTGTGTGTGTGTGTGTGTGTGTGTGTGTGTGTGTGTGTGTGTGTGTGTGTGTGTGTGTGTGTGTGTGTGTGTGTAGTGGATCAGCAGCCTGCTGTTTCCCTGACACCAGCATTGCCATGCCCGCATATTATAAGCCACTTAAGTCTTTGGTTTGTTTTTCTTTAAGATCACTTGTAAATATTGGTGGTTGTGGGTTGCTGTATGTTGGGCTTGTTTCTAAAGTGTAGTTGCTTATTTTGGGCTTGTTTCCTAATGGTGTTTAAACCAGTGGTTCTCAAATATTTTCATGTCAAGGACCCCCAAATTAATATGTATTTGCCCACGGACAATACAAAAGTATTGTGTGACCCTTGTACCGGATTTGTGTTGTTTAAATGTTTCCCTTTTTTCACGATTTTTTTGAAAATAGCAGATCTACAACCTCACAACGCGACGCGTTGTGAGGTTGTAGATCTGCTATTTTCAAATATCCGATGCTCATGTCGCCTTGTGGCTTCTTTTGGGCTTGTTTTCATAGACCTAGTTGCGTATTTCTCTCGCAAAATCTGGCAACACTGCCTGACACCCCAGAGACATATGAGTGAGACATCTCTGCGCCATCACTGCGTGCGTGCGTGCGTGCGTGCGTGGGTGCGTGCGTGCGTGCGTGCGTGCGTGCAACTCAGTGTTAACTCCCAGTGTGTATAAATGAACGCTGTCAGAGTTCAGTTAATGGTGAGTGCAGCACATAGGAAAACCAGAGCAGGAGATAAAGGAACAGATGGAGGTTGAGGTGTGGATGTAGGTGTTGTATACATAATTGCAAGGGGTCGGCGCGACCTCTCTTTCCCTCTCTCTATCTCTCTCTTTCCCTCTCTCTCTATCTCTCTCTTTCCCTCTCTCTCTCTCTCTCTCTTTCCCTCTCTCTCTCTCTCTCTCTCTTTCCCTCTCTCTCTATCTCTCTCTTTCCCTCTCTCTCTATCTCTCTCTTTCCCTCTCTCTCTATCTCTCTCTTTCCCTCTCTCTCTCTCTCTCTCTCTCTCTCTCTCTCTCTCTCTCTCTCTCTCTCTCTCTCTCTCTCCATTAGGCACATCATATTTATGTTTTCTTTATAGATCTCTGTGGGTCAGAAATGTAAACTGTGTTTTAATCTGTGCACAAACGTTTGAGAACCAACTGTGTTAGCTTGTTAGTGAATTGATTTATTGATTGATTGAATACTTTATTACCGGTAGTCAGAAAAGTAAACAGCACGTGGTACGTAAGACATTAAAGCTAAAAGGATAACACAAAAAGGTCCTGGGGATTTGTTTCCATTGTGTGTGTTTTTTTTGTTAAGAAGAGCTAAACCAGCAGAATTTAATATGGGGTTAACATGACACCCGACTTAATGTTTTGAGGGCAAAAATTATAATAAATTAATCTTAAAAACTGTGGGTGGTTCTCAAAGGAGGGTCCGGGGACCCCCAGCGGTCCTTGAGGGGACAGGTCTGTAACTCTGAGGTTTGGGTCCATGTGTATGCTCTCAGAGTTACATGGTGGTCCTTGAAATGTAAAACAAAGTTTGAGATGAACCAATGCTATTGGCTGTAGACTGTAGGCTATACAGAGCATGTCTGTGTCCTCTGAATGAGAGAGAGAGAGAGAGAGAGAGAGAGAGAGAGAGAGAGAGAGGAGGAGCCACTTAAAGTGGGTCATTGGGAACACCAGCACATAAACCAATTATGTCCAATTAGCCTGCTCTGTCTGTGTGTCCTCCAACTGTGTGTTTAACTGCACCGTTCTGCTCCATTTGACAAGCATTCACTCTGATGCACAACACACACTCACACTCTCTCTCTCTCTTTCTTCCTTTTTCTCTCTCTCTCTCACACACACACACACACACACACACACACACACACACACACACACACACACACACACACACACACACACACACACACACACACGAGCACACACACACACACACACACACACACACATACTCTCTTCCTTTGCCACCCTCTCTCTCTCCTCCCATTACTGGCCTTATCCCTCTCTCATCTACTCTCTCTCTCTCTGTGTCCGTCTCTCTCTCACTGCCACCCTCTCTTTTCTTCCCTTACTCTCTCTCTCTCTCTCTCTCTCTCTCTCTCTCTCTCTCTCTGTCACCCTGTGTCTCTCCATCCCTAACTCGCCCTCCCTCTCTCTCATCTTGTCAGTAGTAGCAGTAGTAGTATAGTGTCAGCCTGAGGCCTGAGACATCCAGAGCAGTTTAAGAGCTATTAAACTACATAGTGGAAGAACAGCTGGTGTCACTGACCAGCCTGTTAAAGCCCTGATTTATACGTTGTCCTATAAGTTGGTGTTTTGTGCTGAAAATATCAGATCTACAAGCTTGTAGATCTGATATTTTCAGCACAGTGTGGTCGCATGCACGCACGCACGCACAGAGACAATAAGAGAAGTTTTGTAAGGGACATCAAGGATAGCAATACAAAGGGAACAAGGGTTCAGTTATAAAAGGAGACTTGATCTAACACAGGAAAGTGTTTCAATCATTTCCTGTGATCGTTTCCTCTATTACTGAGTGTAGCTGTTTTTTACACGGACCATGATGCTTTGCAGCTCCACCATGAACGCTGCCTGAAAGCTCTCTCTCCTCCCAAGCACACGTGCGCGCGCACACACACACACACACACACACACACACACACACACACACACACACACACACACACACACACACACACACACACACACACACACACACACACACACACAGTACAGTAGCGGTGGTAATCCAGTGCCTCTTTTTCATGATCTTCAGCTCAATTGATCCCAAGGTGATCACTCTCCTCTCTCTGACAGCTGGACCGCACACACACGCACACACACACACACACACACACACACACACACACACACACATACACACACACACACACACACACACACACACACACACACACACACACACACACACACACACACACACACACACACACACACACACACACACACACACACACACACACACACACACACACACACACACACACACCCACACACACACACACACACACACACACACTTGAGAGGGAGGCTCGCTTGGGGATTGTCAAGAAAAACCTCTTCACACCAGATGGGGCTATATTCTGTGTGTGTGTGTGTGTGTGTGTGTGTGTGTGTGTGTGTGTGTGTGTGTGTGTGTGTGTGTGTGTGTGTGTGTGTGTGTGTGTGTGTGTGTGATACAGTGTGTGATGTTGAACACAGTGTATCAGTTGTGATGAAACATTGAACCCTCTGTGTTTCCTCCAGTTAGAGAACAATGCAATGTAAGCACTAAGACTGTTCCTCATTCATCATCGGTCACTTTAGTCTTAACCATTAAAACCCAGTGGTGGAAAAGGTACCCACATTTTTTACTTAAGACCTGGAACACTTCTGTGTCACTTTAGATTTCTTTGGCTATTCTAAAATAGCAGATCTACAAGCTCATAGCGCGGCACCGAGTGCCGCGCTATGAGCTTGTATATCTGCTATTTTAGAAAAATCTTGAAAAAAATAATTTAGATTTTTTTTTCAAAAAACTGTTAGGATTTAGAAAACATTTTAACTCATTCAGTGCCAGGCTTTTTCAAGCCTGTTGATCCCTGTGCCATGGAAAAGGCTATTATTTTACCTTTTCTTTCTACCTTTTCTTTCTACCTTTTCACGTCTTCAGTGTGATTGATCCCCTGATGGTTGCTAATCACTGAGTCACTTCAGGTGTGGTTTCACAAATTTCAACGAGGTCATTGTGACCTCGTTGACATTTGTTTTTGATGTTTGAATGTGGCATGGCACACTCAGAAATAC
>NW_028155826.1:0-62500 GCF_963454915.1 Gymnoscopelus microlampas | reverse complement strand
AATACATGTGTTTAGTTGGGTAATGGACGTGTATAAATGAGCCAGAGGAGTCTTCAACCACCGAAATAGTCTTCCTTTCATCCCCTCCACTTTACTGTCACTTCACTGTCATCTGGGGACCCCCCTGAGGGGTCCCGACCCACAGGTTGAGAACAATTGCAATGGACTACTAGACTCTAGTCCATTGAAATTGTATGAATGTATATATTATCGATTTTATTCTGTCTATTCTGTTTATGTCTCTGCTACCTCCTCCGCTCAAAAAAACAGACTTTTACACATAGACATTTGCACTCAAAGAACCAGAATGGAAATAATCTATTGATCAGGGCTGTCATTTGGGGTTCCAGGAGAGGGCTATTGCCACCCACTGTCAGGAACAGAAGGTGTTGTAGGACCCAAAAGCAGGAACTCAGACAAAGCAGGAGATGAGGATCTCAAACATAACTTTACTAGTAGGAATAGTGCAGATTTAACAACCAATACAGAACCCATAACATTACACTAAACATGACGACAAGGAACCTGACAAACAACTTATGACCCAACAGCACTGAACATCAGCAGAAAAACACAGTCTTTTTAGTCACAGCAGCTCGTCACCAAACCAGGCTCAGCTGGTCCTCACAGGTGACGGCATTCAGGCCAATCAGAGCAGTGGAGGGGCAGAGGCACACTCAGAGGCAAACAGTCACATGGGCCCACCACTGTACAGGCTGTGATCGTGACAAGACCCACTAGCTTTCGCATTTCAATATCAAAATTCCGTTCTTGGCCTGTGGGCCGTATAGCGTGACTTTCACTCGTAATAGAGTATATTTATACATTGCAGTATCGCTACTTTTACTTAAGTAAAACACGTGAGTACTTTATCCACCACTGGTCACAAGTGAAGTCACTCAAAGCTGGAGTTTGCGGCATAACCTAAAACAGTGGTTCTCAACCAGTGGTCCGGGGACCACCAGTGGTCCTTGAGGGGGTTCCAAATGAATAGTTAGGAACCAAATTTACCCTTATGTGTCTGTAACTCTGAGAGTGTACAAATGGAACCAAAATGGACCCGTTAGGGTCCATTTTGGTTCCATTTGTACACTCTCAGAGTTAAATGAACACTGATGATGATACTACAGTGTAGATTGGGACCCCCAAGAAATCAAAGTGGTTGAGTCCCTGGCATGTCTTTTCAAATGGGGGTCTGTGGGCTAATATGTGTCAATTTGGGGGTCCTTGACGCGAAGCAGGTTGAAAACCACTGACCTAAAAATAACAACCTCCTCCTTCCTCTCTCCCCCCTCCTCCCCCCCCCTCTCTGTAACACTAGGCTGGAGTGGGTGGAGATCATCGAGCCGCGCACGCGCGAGCGCATGTACGCCAACCTGCTGACGGGCGAGTGCGTGTGGGACCCGCCGCAGGGCGTGCGCATCAAGCGCACCGGCGACAACCAGTGGTGGGAGCTGTTTGACCCCAACACCTCGCGCTTCTACTACTACAACGCCTCCACGCAGCGTACCGTGTGGCACCGGCCTCAGGCCTGTGACATCATCCCTCTGGCCAAGCTGCAGACGCTCAAGCAGCACACGGACGCGTCCGGAGGAGGAGGAGGAGGAGGGGTGGGGGTGGTGGGGGTGGGGGTTCCGGTGGGGCCACTCCCCCCGCGGCCCTCCAGCGGCGGGGGGAGGGCGTCGCCGGCGCCGGACAACAACAGCAGCCCCGGGCGTAACAGCGGGGTGAGCCGGGAGGGGAGCACCTCGTCCTCTCTGGACCAGGAGCTCAGTGACAAGCAGCAGGCCAGCCGGGAGGAGCTGGACAGGTAAAAATACATTATATACATGGATTAATCCATTACCACATTCCCTGCCATTGACGTAGATCTCCGTCTTTTTTAAGAAAAAGTTCCACAAAATCTATTTTTTTGATGAAAACGGCTGTTATCCAAACAGCCGACCGGGACAAAATGGCCAATCGCAGTTACAATTAATTTTCTGTGGTGGATAGACCAGACCCTCCCCCCCCACCCCACCCCCCAGACATGCTTTGTTTACATCCACGTGCACATCGCAGCTCCCATCGTCGATATGAGGTAAAAAAAAAACCTGGCAGAAGCTAAATAATGAATGAATTAATTAATACCTGTCAGGGAATGTGTTAAGACCAGGAAAGCAACTGTGTCATTTTAAGATTTCTTTGGCTATTCAAAAATAGCAGAGCTACAAGCTCATAGTGCGGCACCGAGTGCAGCAGTACGAGCTTGTAGATCTGCTATTTTTGAACAATTGTGAAAATGTGAGCAAATCTTTGAATATATATATATATATATAACTCAAATCTTTGCTTCTGGGGGGTCCTTGGAACAATATATTTTGAGATGGGGGTCCGCCACCAAATACATATCATTTTCAGGGTCCTTGACATGAAAAAGTTGGAGCATCACTGATATTATAGCATCATACTGTTGCTTGTAGGATTTAGAAAACATTTTATATATGTATTTGGCCGCGGACCCCCATCTCAAAATGTTTTGTTCCAGGGGACCCCCCCTCCCAGAAGCAAAGATGTGAGTTACAAATGTTCGCTTAAAAGATATATATATTCAAAGATTTGCACAAATTTTCATGATTTTTCCAAAATAGCAGATCTACAAGCTCACAGCCCGGCACTCGGTGCCGTGCTATGAGCTTGTAGATCTGCTATTTTTGAATAGCCAAAGAAATCTAAAGTGGCACAGATGCGTTCCCAGTTTAAATGGGTAAAAAGAGTGTGTGGGTAAAGGGATGAGAGAGATGGATGGACACAGAGAGGAGAGGCAGGGAGACGTGGAAATTGATTTGAAGGTCCAATGGCCCTGAATAATCTGAGTTTAAGAACGAGGACAATGTTTACTTTGTAGAACCTTGCTGAGAATACGGATGGAGAGACAGGGATGGTCTGACAGAGAGAGAGAGAGAGAGAGAGAGAGAGAGAGAGAAAATAGACAGGCACAGCCAGAGAAAGAGAGGGTGGGGGTGAATAGAGTGAAGAGGGGGGGGGGGGTGAGTGGAGAAAGGTCATAAGGTCACAGCCGTGTGGCGCTTCATCGTAGCTAGGGCAGCGATTATCCTATCAATTACTTATTAAACTTAATTGAATAACCGATGAGCACGTTTTTTGAAAATGTATATTTCGATGCAAACATTTTAATCGATTTTTTTATCAACTATATTGACGATTAGTCTGATTAACCAGTTAAGCCCTTTGTATACTTTGTCGCGCAAAACTGCCAATCTACAAGCTCACAACAAGGTGTCGCACCACAGCGCGCTGTGAGTTTGTAGATCGGATGTTTTTGCTACTTTTCCGCGACGCTCCTGTACTACGAAGTAGGGCACAAACTTTCAAAAATATGTCCAAAACTGTTCAGTTTCAGGATTCAAATTCAAAAACAGCAAAAGCAGCAGCTGCTGCTTTTGTGTGACGCTGTAGTATGATCAACCTGAAGATAAGGTTGAAAAAGTTATTATAAATAAAAGGTTGAAAATGGTTGAAGTGTTCCTTTAAGCATTAGGCCCCTTTGGGTCCTTGTTGTGTGGTTTCTCTTTGCCGGTATATTGAGTGTGAGCCTTAGAGAGGGTCTGATACCATTTGGAAGCAGAGGGTGACCCAATCAATTTCACAGCACTGTGTGTGTGTGTGTGTGTGTGTGTGTGTGTGTGTGTGTGTGTGTGTGTGTGTGTGTGTGTGTGTGTGTGTGTGTGTGTGTGTGTGTGTGTGTGTGTGTGTGTGTGTGTGTGTGTGTGTGTGTGTGTGTGTGCGTCCGTGCGTGCGTGCGTGCGTGCGTGTTTGGGCCTCTCTCTGGTTTATCTTCCCACAGTAGGGTATTTCCTGTCCATTGACAGACTACCAGTTAATAGCATTTAATAGCAATGAATTAGGGCTGAAACTATCCATTATTATTAAAGGCATTGTAGGGAACATTAAGCCTAAATTTAAAAAATATGTATATATATATTTTTTGCATTTTCTCCCCTCTATCAGCCACTACATAATGATGCTGGGGTGTTTTCCTTCATTGAAACACAGTCCTCTGTCTGAAATCCGTATTTTCCCTTCTGTTTATGTTCATGTTGTTTATGTCCGGGTCGTAAATTAACGCACGCATGTGCGTGTCCGTGCGCGTCCGTGCCCGTATCAACTTTTTACTTTCGGTTTTAAAACGCTCTCAAACTTCTTTTTTGAGGCACATAATTTACTTTTAAAAAATCGTTTGGATAGAATTTAGTTGTTTAGCTTCATATATGTGGTCAATTTATCATGAAAGAGCCTATTTAAAAATATAAATTCAGAGAACCGTAGGGTCGGGCATTTCCGCGAATTGTATCCGCATAAGGCAACCTATTTTGGGCATGACTCATTTAAAAAGTCCCCCCTGCGTCACCCCCTGGTGGTCGGGGAAAAGAACTGCTGGAGGGGCGGTGTTTGACAACAGTTTTTTTCTTTGATTATGTCTGAACTCCCAACAATGCCTTTAAAGGTAGTAAGTGATATTCTTTGGTTAAAACAAAAAAATGTTAAATCACTATATTCTGATTGTAATCATTGCTATAGAGTGATTGATCAGCAGTCTCCATGTCTCTTCAGCTCTTTAATAAACTCTCGCCAATCAGGCGAGAGTTGCCATTTATCAGCTTAATATTTCATAGTATTCCAGTTCCAATGTTGTCTGCTAATTTCTTCATGTCATCACTTCCAATGTCACTTGTTTAATCTGTATCCGGTCTGAGTTCTCTATCCTGATTGGATAAAATTGGTATCTCGACCTGAACATTCATTTTCAGTTTAATAAAGAGCTGGAGAGACATGAAGACTTCCCGTTACTGAACAAACGAAGCAATTAGTACTATCAGAATATAGAGCTATTTAACACTTATTTTAACCAAAGAAAATCACTTACCCTACCTTTTATAAGTTAAAGACCCCACTCTTTTAACCAGTCTATTAGTGATGAGCGGGCCGACCCGTAACCCACGGGTCCCGCGGGTCAACCCGTGGCGCGGGTGGTCGAGTCAGGATTCAAGAGGCAATTATTCTGGCTGCGGGTGAGCGGGTCAGCCGCTCTCACACGCAAAAATAAAAAAATCACATGCTCTTGTTTTGTCTTTATTCCTAATAAGAATAAGAATAATAACAATAAAACAGTTTGAATACACTTGGGGTGTATACTTGAAGAATATTTTCTAACCTTCATGATTTTACACAATTATAGGTACGACCCGCGGGGCTCAACCCGCCCCGCGACCTGAGCCATAGATTTATATATGGGTTCGCGGGGCGGGTTGGGTTACGTGGCGGGGCGGGGCGGGTCATGATAAAACCCGACCCGCACATCACTACAGTCTCTGGTTAAAAGCAGTGGTGTGTTCTATTTTTTTCGGAGGGTATAGGATAATTATTCCCTGCACGACATGCGCGTGGTCGTCGGTAGGATACGTTAGCGCGTTTTCAATGGATGAAATGGTTTGTAGAGTAGACTGCATATGCTTTTTTCAAAAAAATAAATCTACACTGTATGCGGCGTATACAGCGTATAACACGGCAGAACACAACACCGGTTTAAAGAGCTGTCCGAGTAAGACATGACATGGTTCCGTTTCCACTGGACTCAGACACGTTCCTCAGTGCAGGAGGAGGGTGAGGGTGAGGTGTGTGGGCCACCAGGCTGACCCACATTGTGCCCTGGACAATGCCAGCCGCACGTGTGAGCCACTGTAGGTGTATGATGGCCCGCTTGTTGGCACCGCAGAGAAAAAAAACTGGGCCAGCAGCATGTGTCAGGAACACAGCACGGTATAAAGCATCGGTTCTCAGAGTGGGGTCCGAACTGTGTTAATATGGCATCACAATAATTTTTACCTTTTTATACTTTGGCTATTCAAAAATAGCATATCTACAACCTCATAGCGCGGCACTCGGTGCTTGTAGATCTGCTGTTTTTTTTAAATCGTGAAAATGTGCGCAAAGCTTTTGTATATATGTATTTTTAAAGCGAACATTTGTAACTCAAATCTTTTGGTTCTGGGGGTCCCTGGAACAACATATTTTGAGATGGTGGTCCGTGGCCAAATACATATCATTTTGGGGGTCCTTGACATGAAAAAGAACCACTGGTATAAACTGGTAATAGAACCACTGGTATAAAGAACCAAAGTGGAGGGCATCCACACCGCAAAACATGTTCATCTGAATTATCATGTCTAAAAGAAGTCTAATTTGCAATAAAACTGTACTAGATCTCTCCACACAACCACTGGTTATTGTTTAATAGCATCTTAGGCTATGCAGTAACAGCTTATTTGACATAAATGTATGTTGTTTTTCTAAATGACGAAAAGTACAGGAGTCCTCACTACAAAAGTACAATTTCCGCCTAAACTAAAGGTATGTTTAAAGGACTATATGTCAGTATTTCTTTAGGTAAATTACATTCTGACTCTTTGGTGACTCTTTGGTAGGGTAGACGCCTGGTTCATACCTCAGCAAATTTGATGAAGATAAGAGTGAGCATTCTCAAGTTATAGCATTCTTGGTCATCTTTACCCTATTCGGATTTGCCTTTTTCAGAGATTGGGGTAGTTCTAAAGAATAGCCAAAAAAAACAAAATTTTGCCCAAAAATAAAATTTCATAACAATCCATTTCATTAATGGGAGACCCTAAAGATAAGAAAAAACATGGTTGTGTTTTGTTCTAACTCGGGTAGGGGTATCTCAAAATCTGAGGGCCTCTGCTACAGGACTATTGCCTTACTACAATGTCGCTTGCCAAAAAAATCCGATGGACTGTCTCATAACGCGACACCGTACGTCATGATCAGCTATTTTCAGCATAACATAAAGGGGTATATCAATTTAAAACACTTTCTGGGTTCATCTTCATGTCTACTCTGGCGTTTTTGTTGCACCCCAGACAGTTTTTAAGTTGCTTCATTCAATATTTAGATATTTGATATTAATTTGATCAGACATGCCCCTCTAATATATTGCACTGCAGCTTAAGCACCTCACAACGCAACGCATCAAAATATCCAACGTTGCAACCAGTGTTGATTTCGTCTACTAAAACACTGACGAAAACTAAATTAAAACTAAATTAAAAACTAAGCTATGATGACTAAAACTAAGACTAAATATATTGACAATTTTATCAACAAATAAAAACTAGACTAAAATGTTAGAGAGAGACTAGTGGAGAAGAGATCCAGTAGAACTAAAAGACAAGTACTTTTATGTTTGGCTCACAAGCTTGTAGATCGGCTATTCTCAACATGCAACCAAGTGTAAAATCAGCCGTTACGACGTCATCAAGGCACCGCCAACATACATTTTAGTCGACTAAATCAACTGTAGATTTAGTCGACTATAATCTTATGATATTTAGTCGACTAAAACTAACAAAAACTAGAACATTTCAGATGACTAAAATATGACTAAAACTAAATGGAATTTTATTCAGAAGACTATGACTAAAACTACATCAAAATGTTGCTGTCAAAATCAACAGTGACTTGCAACTGAAGCGTCCCCCCCCCTGTGTCCAGTGTTGCCAGATTCTGTGAGAGAAACAAGCAACCAGGTCTAGGAAAACCAGCCCAAAAGAAGCGACTATGGACCACATGAGCACTTTAACATAATACATCAGGTATTTGAAAATAGCAGATCTACAAGCTCACAACGCGTCGCAGCGCGACGCGTTGTGAGCTTGTAGATCGGCTATTTTCGAATCAAATCTTGCGGGGAAATTATAATAAGCAGATCTGGCAACCCGTCCCCCCGTCCCCCTCCTCTGTCCTCAGGACGTCTCCTTTCCGGTGGAACACGGGCACCAAGGAGCGCATGCTCATCAAGGTGACGGACCGGGAGCCCAGCTTCCTGTCTCACCAGGGCAACAACGGCTACTCCCCCTGCGACCCCCCCACCCCCTCCGGGGGGGGCACGGCCCCCCGCGTCCGGCGCTCCTCTGGCGGGTAAGGAGGGGGGGGGGGGCTGTGCATGTTCAACCATCATGATGTTTTTTAAACCATTCAATCCGGGAACGCACTTTCACCATTTTTGAAAATAGCAGATCTACAAGCTTGTAGATCTGCATTTTTGGGGGGAAAATCGTGGGAAAATCTTTGATTATAATATAATCATAATATAATATAATATCTTTGCTTCTGGGGATTCTACAAATGTCTTCTAAATCCAAACAGTTAAAAAAATAAAATAAACGTATGTTGCTATATATATCAGTGGTTCTCAAACTTTTTCATAATTGTCAAGGACCCCCAAAATGATATGTATTTAGCCACGGACCCCCATCCCAAAATATTTTGTTCCAGGGACCCCCAGAAGCAAAGATTCGAGTTAAAAGTGTATATATATTCAAAGATTTGCACACATTTTCATTCTTTATTCTTTATTCTTTATTCGGATCCCCATTAGCTTCCGCTGCCGCGGTCGCTAGTCTTCCTGGGGTCCACATAGAACATCACAACATAAAACAACATATAATATACATACAAACAACAATTGACACTCGTCAGTCCAAATCTAAGCTACTGTACATTAAAATACCAATGATAATTAGACACTACAGGAACATTGGTTGAACATCATGTACAAAACATATTGATCATTCTAATTGTGTGATCTCGCTCATTAATATCTGTTTAATAGATTTTTTGAATGCGTATTTGCTCTTGATTTGTTTAATATTTGCGGATAATGACTTCCATTGCTGGGTGGCTCTATAAATAACTGTTTTAAAAAAAAAAAGTATTTCTGACTTTGGTTTTGGAAGTTCCAAATACCCTGAGCGTACCTGTCTTGTTTGATACCTATGTTTTAGACCTGCATTAAAGGTAGGGTAAGTGATTTGCTTTGGTTAAAATAAGTGTTAAATAGCTCTATATTGTGATAGTACTCATTGCTATAGAGTGTTTGTTCAGTATTAGGAGTCTCCTTGTCTCTCCAGCTCTTTATTAAACAGAAAATGCATTTTCGTTTCAGTTTCAGTTTCATTTCCAATTTTATCCAATCAGGACAGAGAACTCAATCAGGATACAGATTAATTTAAACAAGTGAAATTGGAAGTGATGACACTAAGAAATGAGCAGTCAAAATTGGAACTGGAACACTATAAAAATGAAGCTTAAAAATGGGTACTTTTTCCTGATTGGCTGAGATTTTGAAACCTACCGGAAAATGTACTTTCTGTTTATTAAAGAGCTGGAGAGACGGGGAGACCCCTGTTACTGAACAAACACTCTATAGCAATGATTACTATCACAATATAGTGCTTTAACCTTTTAACAAAATATGTTTGGTTTTAACACAAAAATATCACTTACCCTACCTTTAAATAATTGATCTCTGAAGAAATCTGGCTTTCCCTCAATAATTGCATTTCTGGAAAATGTTATAAGACTAGATGTTAATTTAGCCTGAACAGTTAACCTAGACAAACAGTGGTGCATCCTTGTAATTTTCATGATTTTTTTCCTCCAAAATAGCAGATATACAAGCTCATCGCGCGACACTCGGTGCCGTGCTAGCCAAAGAAATCAAAAAATGACACACAGATATGGGGTTTTAAAGGGTCTACACCATGAATTTAAAAAATAATAATAATATTTAATATCATATTGTTTATGTCCCTCAAACATTTTTCAAAAGGTTTGAGCCTAAATCAAGCCTCAGATATACTCATTCCAACTAACTTCTCTCTGGCTTATAAAGCACTTTCACCTGCAATACCACATTGTCCTGTTTGGCACGGGGCGCTATTGAGCCAGTTTGTATGCATGTTATCTCCTGGTTCTGTGTGGAAAAAGTAAAAAAAAAAAAATATATATATATATATATATATATTATTTTTTTTAAAGATTTATTTATTTATTTATTTTTTGGTTGGAACTGAAAAACGGGAGGAATTGGTCCCGCTAGTGACATCACTAGCGGGACCAAATCAGTTTGGCCTGTTTTTAGACCAATTTACAGAAAACCCCAGATTTGCTGTGAAATTCAAACTGGGGCATTTTTGAGGATAGAAGAGAGGTAGGGGAGACCAAAAACAAAACAAAAAAAAAAAAATGTAAAAATTCATGGTGTACTGTAGTCCCTTTAAGTGATTATTTGTGACTAATAATAATGATGTGACAGGAACCAGCAGCCACCGTGCGAGGGGGACGGCTCCTCCCCCGTCATCTACGCCGAGCGCCGCCAGTCCCCCTTCCTGAAGCGGGCGGAGATGGGGGGCGGTGGGGGCACGCACCACCGCCGCTCCTCGCAAGACTCCTCCTCCCAGCCGCCGTCGCCCCGCTACGCCTACGAGCCCCCGCTGTACGAGGAGCCCCCGTCGGAGTACCAGCCCCCGCCCATCTACGAGGAGCCCCCCACTGACATGCATCTGCTGGTAGGTGGCGCTGTTGATTTTGACAGCACTTTTTTGTTTTTGTTTTAGTCATAGTCTTTTGATTAAAATTCCATTTAGTTTTAGTCATATTTTAGTCATCTGAAATGTTTTAGTTTTTGTCTAGTTTCAGTCCATTTCCAACCATTATCACCATTATTCAAAAAATAGCAGATCTACAAGCTCATAGCGCGGCACCGAGTGCTGCGCTATGAGCTTGTAGAATCCCCCAGAAGCAAAGATTTGAGTTACAAATGTTTGCTTTAAAAACATATATATACATATATTCAAAGATTTGCAAAAATGTTCTGGATTTTTCAAAAATAGCAGATCTACAAGCATGTATGAGCTTGTAGATCTGCTATTTTGTTAGCCAAAGAAATCTAAAAAATGACAGATTCTTTCCCCGCTCTAAATGGGTTAAGCAATTGAACATTGTATTCTATTGCTAGCCTAATACTCTTAAATCTTATGCAAAATGACTGAAATCATCTGTGGCGACTGACTAGTGTTTTGACAGCAAATTTTGATGTAGTTTTAGTCATAGTCTTTTGAATAAAATTCCATTTAGTTTTAGTCATATTTTAGTCATCTGAAATGTTTTAGTTTTTGTCTAGTTTTAGTCAACTAAATGTCATAAGATTATAGTCGACTAAATCTACAGTTGATTTAGTCGACTAAAATGTATGTTGGCGGTGCCTTGATGGCGTCATAATGGAGGATTTTACACTAGGTTGCATGCTGAAAATAGCAGATCTACAAGCTCACAACGCGTCCCAGCGCGACGCGTTGTGAGCTTGTAGATCGGCTATTTTCAGCATGCACACCCTATAGCGCAACCAAACATAAAATGACTTGTAGGGTTGTCCGATATTGGCTTTTTTACCGATAACCGATATACCGATATTGTCCAACTCTTAATTACCGATACCGATATCAACCGATACCGATATATGCGGGGATTATTGTGATTAGGGTAAGCTCAAATTTCATATCACACACACCATATACAGTAAGAACTCCTGTAACTTATTTATAAATCAAAAAAAAAAAAAAAAAAAAAAAAAAAATTTTTTTTTTTTCAAAAACCGATACCGATATTTTCCCGATATCAATTTTTATGCTAATATCGGCCGATAATATCGGGAGGCCGATAAAATCGGACATCCCTAATGACTTGTCTTTTAGTTCTACTGGATCTCTTCTCCACTAGTCTCTCTCTAACATTTTAGTCTTAGTTTTATTTGTTGACGAAATAGTCAATATATTTTTCGTCATAGTTTTAGTTGACGAAATCAACACTACGACTGACCACTGTAATCCCTATGTCCTCCTCCTCCTCCTCCAGGGCAAGTCCCCGGCCCGCAAGCCGTCCATCCCCCTCTACCACTCCCCCAAACAGAGCCAGTCTCCCTACGGACAGCTGGTCCTGACCCGACAGAAGTGTCCCGAGAAGACCCAGACTCTGGAGTACAGTCCTGCAGGTCAGTGCCTTTACTCAAGTACTGGACTTAAAGGAGTAGTTCACCCAAAAAAAAAAATACTTATTTTCTATCACCCCACACACCCCATGAAGCCTTGAATTCATGGAGATTTGTGTAGCAAATATGCCTACTTACTGGTCGTAACTTCAGCATGGTACAGGACGTAATAATCCATAAATCATATAAATATAATTTATGAATTATTACAATATATATAATATATATTGAAACTTACGTCACTGTAATAGTAACGTGAATTCTTGTCAGACTTGCAATAAATATCCCAATAGTATTACTGTAAACAGAGAAATAAGAAATGACACACGCCTTCTTAATAACCGTTGTCTCCAAATTTATTAAGGTAAATAACTACACAAAATTTATCCAAAATGCCAATGCATTTCCTTGTACGTCATAACTAAGTGATCTATGTGTTCTTTCATTCAACGTTTAATGACAGGCTGGTGCTGTCATCAAAGGTCATGACTTAGACCTATTGTAGACCATATTTTGAGAGAGGCCGGTATGTAACACCTTCTCCATCAATATATGTCAACTAGAGGACCAGTTAGATAACTTAGAACCAAAAGCAAAGTATTAGTTCACCCACTGAAATGAGGGCTTAAGTTTTAGTAGATAAAGTGTAACATAGGATATCGTGTGGGAGAGGAAAGAATTGAACAGAAATTAACTACCACGCTGCCTGGAAAAATGACATATCATGGGGCCCTTTAGGAAGAAAGAGACCGACACATACATACAGCCTATCATCAATTGTTTGCCATAACGTCATGTGTTCAGAGTCATACGACCTGGGAGTCCTTTTGTGACAGTCTTTTTTCCAGAGTCCAGTGAGCGGTCAATGTCTGCCAGGGGTACGGTGGGAGAGCTAGAGTGTCAGGGCGCTGCGGTAGCAGAGCGGAGAAGCAGGAAGAGAGAGAGAGAGTGCTGGGGTCTTTCTCTTTATAGTGGGCCGGTTGACCCCCCCTTCCTTGGGGGCGGCCCTCTGGTCAGTTCCATAGTGTAGTTCTTCAGTGAATGATATTGACTCAATGTTCGTTCATTGATAACGCATCGTCACAGAGTCTTTTTGGCCTTCTTATTGCACGTGAAATCAAAAATGCAATTCAGGCATATCTTGCATCAAATACATTAGGTTAGATTTGTTAGTAAATGACTCAAGATAATGTGGCATGTATTTGTTGCTGCTACACAAACCACACGGTGGGTCTTTTCACTCCACACGGCTGTGAGCCGGTTTGTGGCAGAAGGGAGCTGTCATCTTCCATCCATGGATGTCTGACCTGGACAGCTAACTTCTTTGTAAATCTTCCCCTCGGAACCTTCTATTAATATATTTGACAGAGTATTTTGAAATCACAATGACTTAAGACTTGTTTAGATATCAACATGACAGGCTCCACATCACATAGAAGGCAGGCGAACCTCACACTGTACTCAAACAGGGAAACATAGCATTCGGGAACCCCACGGTCCTCCTTATCGTGGCGGGCCTGGAATTGGCAACAATGTACTTTAAAGTCACAGCACATATGATGATATGGGTTCTATTACCCATTTCTAGGTGACACACACAACCTATGCAATAGTTCCTTTCTTCACCCGACTGGGGCTAGGCTTGTTGGCCTTTGGTTTAAGGAAATACTATTTTCACAATGTCTTTGTCCCATTGTCCTATTGGGGAGGAGAGGGAGAGAGAGAGTGTGTGTGTGTGTGTGGGTGTGTGTGTGTGTGTGTGTGTGTGTGTGTGTGTGTGTGTGTGTGTGTGTGTGTGTGTGTGTGAGATGGCATGGCTGTCTCTTACATCCATTTCCTGCATGTCATAAATAACACAGGCCTCCCCCCATTTACTTCCAATGAGTGGGGAAGCTGGAGGCAGAGGGAGAGAGCTGTAGTAGGCTGGTAACAGGAGATCTGGTTCCTTATCTTTACGGCCTTGCGAGGGCCTGGCTTCAGGGTTCCGGGGGCCGCTGAGGTGAAACTGGTCGGTTGACTTGTTTCTGAGCCTTGTTGTGTCAGCGTGTGGGGGCGGGAGCCCGATACATCTCTTTAATATCCAAAAATGCATTTTTCTGCAAAAGTCCAATTTTGGGGTGTGGCCTGATATTGAATAGCATTGTTTTGCTATTATCACTACAGACCCCCCTGTTCATGGTTGCTGGATCCGTGATGTCATCAAGGATTCATCAGTCTATGAAGAAAAAAGAAAAAACAGCAGGGCAAAAACCCAAAAATTGGACACGGCCCAGAGACTTTTCGGCCTCTGTGATCTGTAATCATCCGACATGTCATTATGGCAACACTTCACACATAAAGTCACACATACCAAGGTTGAGAAGCACAGAGGTGAAAAGCAAGAGGATGTCTAGACTATAGGGGTCTATACCTATCTATTTTATCTATTGTATACCTTTCTACTTTCCTTATTCAGAGTACAGGCTGCTCTTTGTGTGGGGAGCAGCTGAATTAAGGGCCATGATAATGGTACATCATACTAGGGGGAACACATATAAAGGGGCATGCATAGTACTCGTGTCTATGGTGTTGCCTCTGAGAGCAACATTAAACTTGTAGTGGAAGGATGAAGCAAAACAGATGTCTACGCCTATCAACTTCTACACTAGAGGACTAAATGACCTTTCCTGACTTGTATGGAAAAAGGGCAGGGGGTAGCATGCATTCAGAGTGGCTCTTGGTGAAAGTGGGCCTACTTCAATGAGTTTTTTTTTTCTTTTAAAGAAAATAAAAATAAAACAATCAAAAACACAACGGCTCTTATCCCATTCCTAATATGTGTGGGAGAGAGTTTTGGTTTTTAATACCCTATTGGCATTTGTCTTGGATCTATGCAGAAAAACAAACAAGCAAAACAAATAAACAAAACAAAACAAACGAAACCTTGGAAGCATTATTGAAGTCATTGAATGAGTCCTAACACTTGACTTGCCATGCAAGGGTGGTCTTCTCTGAATGTCTAAAGGATGTTGTTAGTTTCCGATCCGATTCGTGTCAGTTTCTGAATCAACACATGCCTTCAGCTATTTCTGCCAGAGTAGCACTAACAGTGATGTGGCGATGGTTTAATTTAGACACTGGTGTCTTAAGTTATGGTTTCAGCAACCTTTGTCAGGTTTGTCTTAACCAATGGCCTAGCTGGGCACGGGCACTAAGTAGCTGTGACTTATATAGCACATTGTCACTCGTTTAGGGAGAGATCGGAGATTTTGTTTCAGTGTGTTAACTGCAACCATACTACAGTAAAGAACTACAAACATGGCGACCTCTAATTAGTTACCTAAAGTCAATATGTCTATTTGGGCACCATGCTGTCATGGCTGTTGAGCCTTGGTCCATTGTCAAATAGGTTTAGTTAGAAAATAACTTACACGTGGTCTTAGGGTCACCCTGTGGGTCCCTTAAGCTATCATTAGATAGGCAGAGATGAGCACCTTGTGACAGCATTCAGCACTGCTGTCCCTGAATTGTGTCTAACAGACTCGGTCAACAGTTGGCAATCTTAGGGTGATATCATTGTTTATGACTGACCCCCTTGATGCGGAGTTGATGAGTCACGGAGGCCTGACGGATTGATTTATCAGCGCCGCATTATAATGTCACACCTGAAATTGCCAAGTTTTGTATCACCTAAAGGGTGGGGTCTGTGAAGTGGCTTAGCATAGCGAGCCACTAGATAGACTACATGGGCGGGAAACAGAGTACCAGTGGTCAGGGTGTCTGCGTAGACGTGGTGGGTCCCCTGAGGGCCCACATTTTAAGTTACTAATAGCAAATGGCACGGGCTTAAGATGCCACGTGGAAAATGTCAAATGTGCTTAATTTATTCTGAGCTTCAACCATTCATTAAGCTTATGACCAATAAGGAGAAGAGCTTTATTGACAGGAGCTACAAAGAAAAAAAAAAATATAGCACTAATGCATGGGTTCAATCTTAATTGGACATAGTAACACTTTGATTAAACCTGTTAGCCTTAGCATAGGTCATCAGTATCATCGTACAGCGCCTAATCTGAATAATATTGATACTGAACAGTTGCCTTACCAGATGCATATGGGAAGGTATGAATTGGATTCTATAAATTGTTCAACTTGACTAACAATAGAGGATTCATTCTGGCTCAAGCCAAGATACCATAGTTGACTATAATGTTGTAATCAAATTATGTAAAGTCCAACAAATCGAATGCAAGTATATTAATCCTGGCCGGATCATTCTTTGACAATTTGTTTAGGACTGACATAATTGTATTCTTAAATTGGAAGCCCAACCATAAATATTTGGTAAAGTATAATATATAGTATACAATAAGGATGTTGTTCATTTAGGATTACAACAAATAAACAGGAGAATAGACTTCCATCTTGCTTAAAATTTATTTTTGTACACATAAATTGTATTAACTTTAGTCAACGATAAATTTGGTTGGATTATACAACATGCGGAAATAGTACATTAATAGACATTCAAAAATGTCTTAAATTCAATTTATAGTCAGAGTCCATGGCATTACCTGATTGAATGTTTTCATTCAATGGATTATAATAATAATGATAGGTAATGTTCAAAACTGTTCCCACCACATCATAGTCCAGTATCAAAATTATACAAGCAGCAGAGGTACTATTTAAACTAGATTGTCTGTTAGATTCGGTTTCAATCCCTTCGTTCGGGAGACACTCAGATTAAACACACTGTGGCCTTCGCCCTGTCAGTCAGGAACAGGTAGAAAACATGTGTTTTAAACTAACACCATGGTCAGCTTAGCAGCATTGATTAAGCAGCCAGGGGCAAACAATATAGACAAAATGTACATCTTACAGCTGCGTTTTGGGACAGATAGCCAGAAAGTGGCTGGAAAAGCAATGCCACCTTCACGCTGTGAGGAAGGTGGGAAACACTGTCTTGGCGTCAATGGGCCGTGTTACGACCTTGGGTGTATAGGGATTACAACGTGTTTCAATCAATTATGAAACCACAGAATAAACGTGTATCAGTCTGCAAAATTCTCTTGGAGAGCAGGCAATTAAAAAAAAAAAACCCTTCCATTAGCCGAGAGCCTTTTACAACAGTCCAAACTTATTGTGTCGTTCTAAAGAAGAAAGAAAAACCTTTTAACACCGCATGGGCCTGAAGTTGAATCAAGCAGTTAACTTATTAACACCTATGGGTTTTGGGTGACCACTATATTGGTTTGTATGGGGCGGTTTCATACACGTTCGAAGTGTGTGTTCTCATACCACGCGTGCAAACCATATGCCCGCCTTACAAGCACAAAATATAGCAGACCACATAAGTTATTGATTATTATTTATTTTTTTAGGCAGTGCCCAAAAATATATCACACAATTCCAACACTTATAAGTTCCGTCCGGGAGACTTATAGACTTGCATAAACCAAAAGTACTAGGAATTGTTTAACCAACACCAATGATCATGGTCAGTTCAGCCGCAGTGGCTTACATGAGTTTAAAGACTAAGCACATCATTAACTGACCCAAAGGTGTGTCTTAGTTAGATAGCCATCATGGGGCGGTAACGTCACATCTGTGTGAAAATATACTACAAGCGTCAACCTCACGTTGGTTGCTATGACTACCAGTCATGCGTCATGGACAGGACCGGTTTCTTTCCATGGCGTCCCATGGAGAGGGTGCATTGTGCGCCTCACACAAAAACATGGCCCATATGTCTCATGGCATGACCTTTTGGAATAGACAAAAGTTGTTTAGCATAGCTTGCTTGGAATGTACACAAAATTAAGAGTCCCCCCTCAAAGCATTTGGCTAGGGTAGGATTTTTGGTGTTGGGTCACGGGAGGACGCGCATTGGTTTTCCGTGCGGTCTGTCTATCAAACCGTGACGTGACCTTGATTCTGGGGAATCTGACTATACTGCTATGTAGGGAGGTGCTAAGATACGGTTAGCGCTAACCATATGAAACAACATACACTCATAAAGTATAGTAGGTCACCGTTATGAAATTTGTAATGTGTTGTGATTTTTGGTGGAGACAACAAAACTATCTGTATATATCTCCCACAACTCTATCATCATCATTTGTCCGGGGGAAACTAGCAGATCAAAACTGCTTGTCCCCCATTATTAGGAAAGCAAAGAGGAGACAATGACTGAACAACAGTTTCCAACACGGTAGTTTGTGGTCTAACTGTCATTCTTGACTGATACCCAAAAACAGGTAAACTACGTCCCTTGAACTATGGCTGTTTATAAAAATCGCCATACCAACTGTTCTGGCTGTGACAGAGTATAGGGCATGACTCTATTTCTCTTGTGACAGGAGGGGACTTATTATAGCTCAATTGTACAGGTCAGTTGGAGTAACCTGATATCTACACCTTGTTGAAGTGGTGGAGTCATGGCTCTCAACTCTACTCAATACAACTCACCTAGTCTTTTCTCAGTGCATTAATCACCTTGTGCTGGACAAATGTCTTTGTTTTGGGCACTCTCCTTTTTTTTTTGGAGTGGTCAAAACAAACAAAATTGATAGCTCAATCTACTGCATGGGCAGGCAACGTAAACACTGTATCACTGAAAGGATACACTAGCGTATACGGAATTCTATTGAATGATCGTGATACTGTTACTGGATTTTTAACACTTGAGCGCTTGGTGAGCATGGCTAGGTTGCAAAAATTGCGTACGAGTGGCATACGACCAAGTACTTTTAGTTAATTAAAATATTTAATTTGGGTTTGAGATCACTTTACCCTAGATAAGCCTTCTCAGACCCTATTTATATTTATACAAACAAACTTAAAGTTAGAGGTTTGATCAATTATAGTTTTAGCAATTTATTTTTACTTAGAGAAACTAAGCCCTGGTTGAAATGAAATAGGTTAATCATGAACTTAGATTTCACTTCCTATTAACATATTTCAGAAACGTTTGGGCTTTGAGTATGCAGTAGTGTGCAGTGACATTGTTTTCTCATTTAACTGGTAGTAAACAGGGTTGAATGCAATTTCACTCTCATCTTCCCAGAGAATCAGAGACCCGGAATAACCGAAACAACAGCATGGAACTACATCTCATACAAATTTAGGACTATGGGCCTAGTTAAGAATGGTAATCTCAGAGAAACGTGGTTTCTTAGGGAAAAAGGCAAAATGTTCGATTTTACTCCAAAGTCCAGACAAGCACTATTAGTGTTAAAACTCTACAGATTGAATCAACACCACACGTGAGTGCAAGCGTTACTCTAAATCAATTGTCCGTTCCTTGCCTTCTGACTTTTAAATAAACCCACCTCTTTAGACTCGCCTTCCCTGCCCAGTCCTAACCAAACCTCACTTTCGTCCTCTATGACAAGTCTTAGCCTTTTGTTTTAGCCTTTTAATGTTTTCTTTTCTTTTGTTTTCTTTTTGCTCCTAATAAAATTGTTTTTAAGCTGCTTTGTAAAGCGACTTTGGGTACCAGAAAAGCGCTATATAAGTCTGATGTATTATTATTATTATTATTATTATTATTATTATTATTATTATTATTATTATTATTAAATAGTTTCTATCTCGACTCCACATTTTGATCAGGACTTGGGCAAGGTTTGACCTATAACATTGTTTAGTCCTTAATTTGAATTAAGGTGGAAACATTAAACCAATTATACTTAGGCTCCCATCAAATCATGGTGAAATTAGCAGTGGTCACCTACATTTTTTTTAAATGATAGGGCCTGTAATTTCTCCCGGGTTACATCCGGTACTTATAGTTATTCTGTCTCTTCTTTGTAATATACCTACCATATGGGATAACATATGCAAGTATAATACTTCGAAGATAAGAAAACTGGGCTTACATATATATCCTCCAGTTATTCTGTCTCCTCTTCATAATACACTTACATATGTTATCCCATATGCAAGTATATTACTTTGAAGATAAGAAACTGGGGCCACATACGTAACCTCTAGTTTTAATCGTCTGGCAACAGACTCTCATCATTTAATAGCCTAAGATTGTTTCCTAAATAGACGAATACAACTTTGAAATCATCAGGATAAAAATTAGAGAACTTAAAGTACATTACAATTTGAATCCTTATTCGAAAAGTTAAAAATGTTAACAGCAATTTAGCATGTAATTGTTTAAAATCTACACATTTTTGAATTAACACCATAAAATGATGACTTCACGTTGAAACTCAATTCGATTAAGTCAGACCTTTGTCATAATTAAACCATCGTATGTAGTTGTTCTCTTAACAATTAACGAATCATGGCTTTAGATCGACAGAATAACGACCATGAATTCAAAATCAAATTAAATTAACTCAAAGGTAAAATTTGGAATAATCAAACAATCGCACCCAGTAGTTGCATGTCATTCATTTCAGAATTTTGGGCTCATTTGAAAGCCATGTAGCCACCGTAGGCTAGTATAAATTAAAGATTGTCCTGATCAACGTTTACTAACTCAGCTGTGTTGGGGATCAGAGGCTGAGATTGATTGAGATCAAATGGGAACTCGAATAGAAGTTTTGTCTGCGGGAATAGATTGGCTACAACCATCTTGAAACTTTTATTCAATAAATGATCAAAGTTCCTATGCTTGTCTTCAATTTAGGAGTAAGTCAACAACATTTAAGCTGATCGGTACTGATTGTCTCAGTCCTAGTACTCTACGCCACAAGTATCACAGTATCACGACATTCAACAGACATGCTTATGTCAAACACAAGCAGGGAAGGAGGAGGGGTGGTTTCTTGTCATTCATTTCCACGCCTGAATAAACATTTGGGTTTGCTACAGAGCTGAGTGGCAGAGCACTCACATGAAGTTGTAAAACTTCCCCCCCCCGGATGACTGATGACTGGTACTCTGTTTTAGTTTCGCAAGCTGGTCTTGCACCATTTCTTGCTACTCACATAGGAGATGCCATTTTGCATTCAGTTAGAAAAACATCAGAGGTATTTTGAATGGGACACAAACACCCCCTACCTCCGGAAATAGTAGCCTGTAATTGCTACACAAATGCACTTTGAGGGACAACATCTCATGAGGAAGGAAGCCTTTTCATTCCCTCAGATTAAAGGTAGGGGGCTTCACTCACCGTCCAAAGTGCTTAAATCACAGTGGGCTTTACCTATTAGTCCATAAAATTCAAGAGGGCTGTTTACTCTTTGTCTTGAATTGTTTGGAAATGAGTAGGTGTCTTATTGGAGCCCATGTGACTGAGATTTCACCCTGTAGACTTGGTCAGCCAGTCAAGATGAAATCACGGGCCAGTTGGAAAAATAAAGCAACTAATTATTTTTTATTTTTCCTTCTGGTCTGTAAGCTATTACTGGGATTCCAAGTGAGAATTACGCATTATCATAATGATTCACTCGAATTTCCCCATCCCTTTAGACTGTATTTAAACAGCTTGAGAGGTTTACTAGAGCTAAAAACCGCTTACTATGATTTATTAACTCAGTCTGATCTGTAAGCTATTATTGGGATTCCAAGTGATAATTAAGCATTATCATAATGATTCACTCGAATTTCCCCGTCCCTTAAGACTGTATTAAACAGCTTGAGAGGTTTACTAGAGCTAAAAACCCGCTTACTATGGTTTATTAACTCAGTTCAGTTTAGACCTAATTTCGCACTTGGTTATGCTTAGAAACCATTACAAAATTTGTCAGGATTAGAAGGGATCTCTTTATCTAAGTAGCTAGTTTAGAAAAGTTTGAACAACCTTCAGAGTGCTGAACCCACATTAAGCAAAACTTAATTTGTTTCCCGGGGGAGACAAAAACTCTTTTTACTGTGTCTCGCATTCGCTCCTGCCGAAACGTGGGTGACGTCAGTTTTAAAAGGGCGGATCAACTTGCACACAGATGTTATCAGCATGCGGTTTAACTCAATATTTCCAACAACTGCTTAAAAACAGTTCTTAGGAATCTTGAGGCTCTTACTTCTGCTAAATGCTACTCAACTCAGCTGTCCGTCTACTGGGGACAGCAGACCGGATTGTTTCAGCACAGATATAGTTATGATCAACTTAATTCACTAAACTTGATTACGGAAAAAAACAAGAAAACAACAACAATAATTGGCCTATTATTATTGTTATTTTTACCCGATTTTTTTTTTTTTTTTAATCAAAAATATTATTTTTGATATCTCAGTGTTTACAGTATTGGGATAAGAGTCTGCCGAACCGCGGGGCACCACCTGTAGCAAATATGCCTACTTACTGGTCGTAACTTCAGCATGGTACAGGACGTAATAATCCATAAATCATATAAATATAATTTATGAATTATTACAATATATATAATATATATTGAAACTTACGTCACTGTAATAGTAACGTGAATTCTTGTCAGACTTGCAATAAATATCCCAATAGTATTACTGTAAACAGAGAAATAAGAAATGACACACGCCTTCTTAATAACCGTAGTCTCCAAATTTATTAAGGTAAATAACTACACAAAATTGATCCAAAATGCCAATGCATTTCCTTGTACGTCATAACTAAGTGATCTATGTGTTCTTTCATTCAACGTTTAATGACAGGCTGGTGCTGTCATCAAAGGTCATGACTTAGACCTATTGTAGACCATATTTTGAGAGAGGCCGGTATGTAACACCTTCTCCATCAATATATGTCAACTAGAGGACCAGTTAGATAACTTAGAACCAAAAGCAAAGTATTAGTTCACCCACTGAAATGAGGGCTTAAGTTTTAGTAGATAAAGTGTAACATAGGATATCGTGTGGGAGAGGAAAGAATTGAACAGAAATTAACTACCACGCTGCCTGGAAAAATGACATATCATGGGGCCCTTTAGGAAGAAAGAGACCGACACATACATACAGCCTATCATCAATTGTTTGCCATAACGTCATGTGTTCAGAGTCATACGACCTGGGAGTCCTTTTGTGACAGTCTTTTTTCCAGAGTCCAGTGAGCGGTCAATGTCTGCCAGGGGTACGGTGGGAGAGCTAGAGTGTCAGGGCGCTGCGGTAGCAGAGCGGAGAAGCAGGAAGAGAGAGAGAGAGTGCTGGGGTCTTTCTCTTTATAGTGGGCCGGTTGACCCCCCCTTCCTTGGGGGCGGCCCTCTGGTCAGTTCCATAGTGTAGTTCTTCAGTGAATGATATTGACTCAATGTTCGTTCATTGATAACGCATCGTCACAGAGTCTTTTTGGCCTTCTTATTGCACGTGAAATCAAAAATGCAATTCAGGCATATCTTGCATCAAATACATTAGGTTAGATTTGTTAGTAAATGACTCAAGATAATGTGGCATGTATTTGTTGCTGCTACACAAACCACACGGTGGGTCTTTTCACTCCACACGGCTGTGAGCCGGTTTGTGGCAGAAGGGAGCTGTCATCTTCCATCCATGGATGTCTGACCTGGACAGCTAACTTCTTTGTAAATCTTACTCCGGAACCTTCTATTAATATATTTGACAGAGTATTTTGAAATCACAATGACTTAAGACTTGTTTAGATATCAACATGACAGGCTCCACATCACATAGAAGGCAGGCGAACCTCACACTGTACTCAAACAGGGAAACATAGCATTCGGGAACCCCACGGTCCTCCTTTTGGTGGCGGGCCTGGAATTGGCAACAATGTACTTTAAAGTCACAGCACATATGATGATATGGGTTCTATTACCCATTTCTAGGTGACACACACAACCTATGCAATAGTTCCTTTCTTCACCCGACTGGGGCTAGGCTTGTTGGCCTTTGGTTTAAGGAAATACTATTTTCACAATGTCTTTGTCCCATGGTCCTATTGGGGAGGAGAGGGAGAGAGAGAGTGTGTGTGTGTGGGTGTGTGTGTGTGTGTGTGTGTGTGTGTGTGTGTGAGATGGCATGGCTGTCTCTTACATCCATTTCCTGCATGTCATAAATAACACAGGCCTCCCCCCATTTACTTCCAATGAGTGGGGAAGCTGGAGGCAGAGGGAGAGAGCTGTAGTAGGCTGGTAACAGGAGATCTGGTTCCTTATCTTTACGGCCTTGCGAGGGCCTGGCTTCAGGGTTCCGGGGGCCGCTGAGGTGAAACTGGTCGGTTGACTTGTTTCTGAGCCTTGTTGTGTCAGCGTGTGGGGGCGGGAGCCCGATACATCTCTTTAATATCCAAAAATGCATTTTTCTGCAAAAGTCCAATTTTGGGGTGTGGCCTGATATTGAATAGCATTGTTTTGCTATTATCACTACATTTGTTTTTGTTTTTGTCGCATCCTGAAGCCAATAATTTGATCACCGGCGATTTACGTTCATGTGACGTTCATTAAAGGTTTCATGACGTTCAGTTTTACCACACATTAAAAGTCTTTGTCATGGTCCTTCAAACGTGTATAGAAAGTTTTAACAAAAAAATCCACTCCATTGATCCATAGAGACACACGGGCGGAAACGGAAGGCCTACAAATTCACGCCCACTTTTGAGATAGCGCCGCTACTCGAGGTCCGTTAGAACGACGAACTGCAGCTCTCAATGCATTCCCTATGAGAGGATATGAGAATTAGCCTACTTTTAAAATTATCCTGCATTAACTGGAGACGATATTGATTTAAATAAAAACATGTTTCCAAATGTATGGAGTGTCTTTGTAAACATATCTTCTTGTTTTCTTAATAGTTGATTTGTTTCACATTTAATTTGCCACTTTAACGAGTTACCCATAATGTTAACACAGCAGAGGGTAGACGGCAGACAGACAAGTTGTCGCATTTCAGTGACATCACTGTCTTTACGAGCTCCGAGCGCCGACCAGTGGTGTACCCACACTGTAGAGGCAGGACAGGCGGTCGCCTGCCCAACTAAGATCTCGCCTCCCCTAAAAAAAAACAAATAACCCGAAAATGTGTCATTGCGTGCTTAATGTCCTCAAAGTCACGCACCCAACAAGCTTTGAACTGAGCAGATTTGGACCTTCTGTTCCAGAGATAATGACCAAAACATATTGAAAACGTCCACTTTCACCAGTTTTCTGGGTATTGAAAACCTCAAGGGATGCGTCCGTGACGTATATACCATGCGACCACTTAAAGTCTAGATCTCCGATGCTAGCGGTTTTGACATACTGATGGAGTATATTATAGTATATTGTGGGTAGTATATCGAGATGACAGATATGGGACATTAAAAAGGACAAATCAAACAAATGGGACACTTTATTAGAACACCAAAAAAGTCGCTACAGCCTCAGTAGTTAACCAATGAAATGACGGTATTTTACAATGCCTCTCATAAAGATTGCATTGCGAGCTGCAGTTCATCTTTCTAACGGACCCCGAGTAGCAGCGCTGTCTCAAAAGTGGGCGTGAATTTGTAGGCCTTCCGTTTCCGCCCGTGTGTCTCTATGGCAGGTGTTTTTCTCTCACATTTCTAAAGCCTTTTCAACTGCAATGAAAAAAGAAATCTTTGCCTGCGGGTGTCGCTGGTGAGGGATTTTGCCTGTCAATCATCGCCTCTGCTCCACCCCCCCCAAAGGAAAGGATAGGGGAGGGGAGGGGCGAGGAGGAGGGTGGGCGGGATTAATCGACTGTGACCTCACTGTCGAAGGGCCAAGCTCAGATTACTTTTCAGCCTAATTATTCAGAAAACCCCAGACCACAGAAAATCCACTGAATGTTCAAAGTTCAGATTTTTTGGGTGTAATTGAGGTCATAAAACCCCCCCAAAAAACATAAAAAATAAAAAAAGTGAAAATGAATGTCATAGAACCTTATTATGCTCTGTCCTGTCTAAATAAACAAAAAAAGTAAAGGTTGTATTTTGTGTCCATGCTCTTCTATTGAGACATTTAGATTGTGTCAAAGGTCATGTCTCACCTAGACACAGGATCTGACACAAATCTTGACCTGAAGGTCCAGATTCAATTTATCCCCTGAGCAAGCAGGCAGGCTCTATTAGCTAGCTCAATGGTAAAATGTTATCCCTTTAAGCTGGAAACCGGGTTCAAATCCAGGCTTGAAGAGGAAAGTTACATAGTGCAGCTTTAACTGGAAGAAACCTGGGGCAGAAATAGACTCTATAAAACTTGTGTAATATTTAACATACTGTACTGGCCTGTACTCAACATCATATACAATGTCATACCTTTTAAAGTCTTAAATGAGGGACTGATATTTGCCATGTGATGCAAATGAAGTGAAATTACACCGGCATTGTGTGGTAGATATTTATTTGATTTTTAAATCTATACATAGATTATTTTTTCTTTTTCAGATCTATAATTTCAATAGAAAATACAATTGCAAAATAATTTTCAGAAGAATATGTCAAAATACAAATGAATACAGTGCAGTGGTTGGTAAACAGTCATCGGTTGGTGGATAGGCAGTAGTTGGTCAGAATAGTCACTAGTTGGTGAATAGGCACCGCTTAGTTAATTGGCTCACACACTAAATAAAACAATAATGACTTAAATTCAAACAAAAAAGATAATGAATGAAATTGTTTAATAAAGCCTTTTCAGATTCATCCAAAGTTGTGATTCTATATGTTATGAAACTGTGTAGATGTAAAAATACAGTAAAAATCATCATATCAGTCTGGTACATTTTATAGTAAAGTACCCAGACTCCCCAACATTATGATATCCTTTTAATTCATACATTAAATAAACATTCCAATTGATTCATATCCCCCTTTAACCCTTTAAGACCTGGAACTGTGTCATTTTTAGATTTGAGCTAAAAAGCATTATTTTACACTTTGGGCTATTCAAAAATAGCAGATCTACAAGCTCATAGCGCGGCACCGAGTGCCGCGCTACGAGCTTGTAGATCTGCTATTTTTGAAAAATCGTGAAAATGTGTGCAAATCTTCTGAATATATATATATTTTTAAAGCGAACATTTTTAACTCAAATCTGTGCTTCTGGGGGTCCCTGGAACAACATATTTTGATGGGGGTCCGCGGCCAAATACATATAATTTTGACATGAAAAAGATTGAGCACCACTGATATAGAAACATACGTTTTTCAGAAAACTGTTGAGATTTAGGAGACATGTAGAATCGGCTTCAGGTCTCAATGGGTTAAAGTGTTTAGTGTTGCCATCATCATCATCATCATCATCATCATCATCATCATGTCTACTACGTTATTCCACAGTTACACTGATCTTCCCTGGTAACATCTTCAGAGGAAGATTATCCTTCGTCCAAATGTATGGAAAGAGTTTGTCAGTGAAAGTGTGTGTGATGGCGTGTATGTGTGTGTTAGCATCAGGATCAGAGAAGGACAGCTGTCCTCTGTTCCAGTCCAGCTGGACTCTGATCCTCTGGGGTTTCTGCTCCACTGAGAGTTTTGTTTTTTGTGGCGCTGATGTGGAGAATGCTATGTATATACCTTCAGAAAACTCTATTTCCCAGTATGGACCCCCTCTGAATCCCTTCCTCTGAAAAGACTCTGATAACACACCCAGTGCCCAGTATGTATTGTCTCCAACCTCAACACCCCAGCTGTGAGTCCCTGAGTTAAAGCCCTCAGAACCCAGGACATAGACATGGTGGTCAAACCTCTCTGGGTTGTCAGGAAGCTGCTGTCTCTCTCCACGTCTCACACTGGTCAAATCATCAGACAGGATGTATTCTGGATGGGCAGTGTTGGGGTCCAGAATGACAGGAGTGTAGGAGACAATGTCCTTCATCTTGTCCCAGACTCTGAAGGTCAGGTTTTTCAGGTGTTTGGCCACGTCTATCAGTGCTCCTGAGACCGGCTGTGGGTCCTGCAGTGTGAACTGGACCCTTTTCATTGTGGTCTTGTAGTTCTGTAGGAATGAGATGTGTTCAGCTCTCAGCTCCTCCTCTATGGCTCTGATTGTCTGTGAAATGGTTGCTATCTCTCTGTTCAGACCTTCAATCTTCTCCTTCATCTTCTGACTCTTCTGCTGCTCTTCCCTCCTCAGTTTAGTGATCCTGGCCTCCTCTTCATCTTGTAGAAACTGATGAAGCTTCTTAAACTGGTCCTTCATCTGCATCTCTGTGTGTCGGGTCTGGACTTTAAGTTGTTCTGCTGTTTGGTCACAGTTTGCTTTCACTTTATTGAAGACCTCTAGCTTCTCCAGTAAAGGCTTCAGTAATTTCTGGACTTCCTCCTTGCGACCCACTGCGGCTTCATCAATGGGTCTGAAACGGTGGTTGGTGTGTTTTTCTGAATGAAGACACACCACACACACTGGCTGTTGACATTCCTGACAAAACAATTTGAGTTTCTCAGCATGCAGACTGCAGAGAACCTCAACCTCAGACCCCGTTGAAGCTCTCTGCCGTCTCTCCTGTATGAAGGCCTCACACAGGTTCTTCAGAGCCAGGTTTTGAGGTGGATCCATTGAATGTCTCTTCTTACAAACTGGACACTCCTTTACTTCCTTCTCTCTCCACCATTCCTGCAGACAGGTTTTGCAGAAGCTGTGGCTGCATGACAGGAGAACAGGGTCTTTGAAGACGTCGTGACACACAGGACAGCAGAAATCCTATTCTGAGAGAGACGCCTTGGAAGCCATTTTGGCTTTTGAGTGAAGCTATACAAACAAGCTACACAAACAATCAGCAAGTCAGTCGTAGCAAGAGTCCCTCTTCTAGAATGTTCCTTGAAGTTTATTTTCGCTGTGAATCCTGGTTCTTGTTAAAGTCCAGTCAGTTCCAGTGGTCTGGGTCAGTGTTCCCCCCTGTAGCTGTGGACAGACTGTCTGTCTGTCCTCCTCACTGGAAGTTGTGTGTTTGATCTGAAGGTCAATCTTACCGTCTCCGACGGGTCTGGCAAGGGGAGGAGCTTTGACAGACCTGTTGCCACACACACACACACACACACACACACACACACACACACACACACACACACACACACACACACACACACACACACACACACACACACACACACACACACACACACACGCTAGAGTTCCACATTAGAGTGGAATTTGACCGTTTAAAGTGCTTTACGATGTACTCCTTATCTCATTAACCCTTGTACTGTACACATCATCAACAGAGACAGCCATATACCAGTCACCTGCCTGCTCTTCAGGAGCAGTTAAAGGGATATTTCACTTTTTTTTTTTATTGGAGGGGGCGTGTCTGATAAAATGAATATCAAATGTCTAAATACTGAATCAAGCAACTTAAAAACTGTCCGGGCTGCTCAAAAAGCCTGACTAGACAATCAAATGACCCAATTACCGTGTCTTATACACACAAAATGTGTTTTATCTATTTCTGCGAAACTGCATACACACTCCCTGGATGCCAATTCAGAACCTCTGCCCCACATTTTACACATGGGCCTGTTATAGCGCCACCAGGAGGTGGTGATTTGTGCAAAACCCATTGTTTTATATTACTCTAACAGATGTTATCCAAACGTCATGCAAATCGGTACACAGTATCTCTATAGGCATGTGATCACCACGGATCTGTCCGATTTTCCATATTCCATCCTGATTGGCTAAGGTTGGCTTCCAAAGTTTGCAGGATTGGTCCGTTTTGAACAAAATGCCTCAAATCATACATTACATTACATTACAGTCATTTAGCAGACGCTTTTATCCAAAGCGACTTACAATAAGTGCATTCAACATAGGTAGGGAACGAAACTACTAATCACCAGAAGTCCTAAGTGCATTTTCTGCTAAAACAAGCAACCAAGAGTATACCTAGCGCTAAGGTAAAAGTGCAATATATCAGCTACCTACTTTCTTAAACAGATGAGATAAAATAGCAAAATCAAATGAGCAAGAGCTAAAACAAATAAGTATATCGACTAAACAAGATCCAATAAAACAATACAATAATACAAAAATAGTTCGTACAACTAGTTAACAACAAGTAGGCAAGGCGAAGAGGAAGGGTAGTGTTTCCTGAAGAGGTGGGTTTTCAGCCTGCGGTGAAAGATGGGCAGTGACTCTGCTGTCCTGACATCAGTGGGAAGTTCATTCCACCACTGTGGGGCCAGAACAGAAAAAAGCTGTGACCGTGTCGATCGACCAGAAGGACCCTTGAGCGACGAGGCAATCAGTCGCCCCGAGGTGGCAGACCGAAGTGGTCGGGCAGCCGACTAGCGGAGTCTCAAAGAGTCTCTTACTGAGCAGCCACTCACCAACTCATAACCCGTGTCTCATCAAAGTCTCAACGAGATGCAGTCACGTTACTCATACCAGTATCAAAAATCTCCATTATGCAACCATAAAGTACAATGTTATATACATGTTGGTTAATAATGGCTAAATGTTTCTTTGTTACTTCAACATTTAACGGTAAACTGGTAGAAAAAGACTCACTCACTGCATAAACAAATTAATTAAGTTAAGGAAAAACCCTTAGACACACTTAAGAAAATATATTTTCTTTTTTTTAAATGCTCATGGTGTGCTCTGTGCTCAAAGTGATTTAAAAAAAGAAAACGTTTCAGTCCTAGGACCTTCGTCAGTGCTATAACATTTAACACAATTTGACATACATTGTGGATGGCTGCCTCGCTGGTAATGAATATGGTATCTGTTAATACTGTGACTGCACACATCCCCGGGTATGGACTACTTAGATATAATTTATGATTACTCATATTACCAGACACGCCCCCATCCTATATAAGCCCATTCAACTTCTTCTGTTAGACTTATATTGAGAACACATATCCAAGGCTGTGACTGACGTTGTCCTTCTAATGCATGAGGGGGCCGACATTTTTTAATTACTTTTTTTCTTTCATTTCTTTAACATTAAGACAGTTAAAATGAAGAATAGTAATTGAAAAATTAGGGCCCCCTCATGCATTAGAAGGAAAATATGGGTCACCATGAAGCGTGTGTTTTCAATGAGTCTTAACGTGATTAAATGGGCTTATATAGTGGCTTATATACTGTAGGAGGTGTCTGATCACATTAATATCAAATACGTTGAATCAAGCAACTGTCCGGGCTGCACATAAAAGCCAGAGTAGACATAAAAATTAACGTAGAAGGGTTTTAAAGTTAAAGGGATATTTCACTTTCAAAAAAACTTTTGGTATTTTTGTTGTCTACTCAGGCCTTTGTGAGCCACCCAGACAGTTTTTAAGTTGCTCGATTCAGTATTTAGATATTTGATATTCATTTTATCAGACACGCCCCCTTCCTATACAAACCCATTGTAACTTCAAACTCCATTTTAACCATGTTAGATTCATCTAAAACACCCTTCCTTGGTTCTGGTGACTGCCCTCCTAATGTGTGAGGGGGCCGTGTTTTTCCGATTCATTTTTTCAGTCTAGTTTTTATTTGTTGACGAAATTGTCAATATATTTAGTCTTAGTTTTAGTCATCATAGCTTAGTTTTATTTAGTTTTTGTCAGTGAAAAAAGGTAGGCGACGAACATTTTTTGTCATAGTTTTAGTCAACGTATCAACACTGCCCCCACAGTATCAACACTGCCCCCCCCACAGCAACCACATAATATGACGAGTTCCTTCCTCTCCCCAGGTAAGGAGTACGTCAAACAGCTGGTCTACGTGGAGCAGTCGTCCTCCAGTCCGCGCTTCAAGACGGCCGACCGCCTGCTCCGCTACGGCACGGCCACGGCCACGGCGGTGGCGGGGGGCTACGGGGGCTCGTACGGCGGCTCCTACACCCTGCAGCACAGCCAGTCCCTGATCCGAGACCCCCGCCTGCTGCTGGACTACAGCGGGGAGGGGGGCGAGGGCGGCCAGAGGCTGCTCTATGAGGTACGTGAGGCGGGATTATGAAATGTTTTCATTTTAGAATGGTTATAAATGGTAACTCCTGTTTGAAAAGGTTCAGAAACATAAATGGTAAAATGGTGTATTTATATAGCATCTTTATCCAATTTCCCATGTCTAGTACTTTTACTTCTACTCCACTACTTCTCTTTTCTTTACTTTTCAGATATTAATTATGATATTATGAAACATACATTAACCACTTTAGCCCTATTTTACACCTAGGCTATTTGAAAATAGCAGATCTACAAGCTCACAACGCGTTGTGCGCTTGTAGATCTGCTATTTTCAAACATCTTAGTACTTTTACTTTTGTTACTTTAAGTAACATTCTGATGCCAATACTTTTGTACTTTTACTCGAGTAAATTTTGAATTCCAGACACACTTGTAACGGAGTACTTCTACATTGCAGTATTGATACTTTTACTTAAGTAAAACATTTGAGTACTTTTTCCACCACTGATTCATTCACCCATTCACACACAGATGGTAGAGGAAACCATGCAAGGCACCAACCTGCTCATCGGGAGCAAATTAGGGGTTCAGCGCTATAGGGGGTTTCTTGCTCAAGGACACTTCGACACTGACTCATGGGGGAGCCCGGCAGGATCAAACTGGGAACCCTCTGGTTTCCGAGCGGCCACTCTACCTCCTGAGCCACTGCCACCCCTTACCATGGGAGTGCTATTTGGTGATTTACGCAAAAATATAGGCAAAAATATGCTGAAATGCAAAGTCAGTCTAATGTTGGCGGCCGTCTTGAAATGAATGGCGGCCATCTTTGATTTACGAGTGGCACCGGTTTCTTAAATGGAAGAGTGACCTCCAGAGAGGATTTGTACCAAATTTCAGGCCAACATATTCCTGATTTATGCTACTTTTGTGTGACGCTGTAGTATGATCAAGTAGGGCATTAATTTATGGAAAAAAAACACAAAAAGTTAAGCGACAAAAAGACTGCGACGATATAGAGCACCGAAGTCTGACGTAATTTACACATCTTACATGGGTCGCGGTCCCCCCCCCCATTCTGAAATCCCATAGACGTCTTTAACACATTCCATGCCAGAGTTTAATCTCATAATGTACTCACCAGTGCCAAGGTTTTATTGTTGTTTTTTTGTTTTTTTCATGTCGCCACAGACCTCGCTAAATCCGTTAAAAGTGCGCGTTCATTTGGTTCTACACACACAGGGGATCTGTGTGCGACGAGCAGTGAAAACCGCATCCCCTTACGTTCCGCCATCTTGAAGCTACAGCGGTGAACGCTAGACAGTGATCAGCGAGGGGAAAAACAACAACGAGATAATCGACTTTAAAACCGGATCCCATACAGAACCTCCTCCCTGACGATATCGCAGAGACAGTTTGTTTATTTTTGGACCACAATTCTTATATGAGACGATTCTAAGATGACCCAATGTTATTCTCCATAGAGAAATGACTTTACAAACCATCAGGGGATGAACGAGTGACGTCAGGACTTCTGTACTCTATATGCTATAATACAAATAAACGTTTCCTTTTCTCTACAAAGGACTCCATGTCATGGACGTCGACCACGCAGCACCGCTCCCTCTCCTCGTCCGCGGGCGGCGGGGGAGGGGCCATGGGGAGCTTCTCCCCCGAGGGCAACCGCAAACGCAAGAGCCGCAAGCCCTCTCTGCCGCCGGAGCTGGGCCGCTGCGGCGCCGGGGACGGCGAGCGGGAGCTGGGCGGAGGCACGCTGCCGGAGGCCGTGCTGGCACAGGCACGACTCGCCTGGGAGGCCCAGCAGGTACGTAAGGGGACGGGGACCATGAATCCACTTAGCGATTAACTCATTAACTGCCAGAGTGTATACACTGTGGCACTCACCCACTGCCAGAGATTTTGTTAATTTTTCAAGTAGTCACAGAATATTTATGTCCAGTATAATCGACCCCCTGATGGGTGCTAATCACTGAGGGTTGCACTGTGTGGTTTAAAAAATGAGGCAACGAGGTCATCGCGACCTCGTTGACATTAATTGTCTGCCTTTGAAAATAGCATGCCTGGACCAAAAATACATAGTAAAAAACAAAAGTGCTCAGGAGCCGAGATACAGCATTTTTAAGTAATAAAAATGAATGGAAGTGAATGGAGCACTAAAACTTCAAATCTAGTTATCTCTGGTTCTGAGGGAAAAAAAGAAAAACAAAAAAAAGAGCAGTGAACTGCTCTTTTTCCCAAAACATGACTTATTTTCTATCAATTACACACCCCATAAAGCATTGAATTCGTGGAGATTGTTTTGTTTTTATCGCATTACTAAGTCAATAATTTGATGAGCGCCCGAGTCTCCGGTAACAAATAGAGGTCATTTGAGTCTCCTACAGGAGAGACCGCCGGTCATCAAATTATTTGCTTAGGAACGAGACAAAAAACTGAAAATCTACATGAATTCAATGCTTTATGGGGTGTGTAATTGAACTGCAGATCTACAAGCTCATAAGGCAAGGCATTGTGTGCGCTATTTAAAGTGAACATTGTCAAATCTTTGCTTCTGGGGAGTCCCTGGAACAAAATATTTTGAGATGGGGGTCCGCGGCCAAATACATATAATTTTGGGGGTCCTTGACATGTAAAAGTTTGAGAACCACTGTGCTAAAATGTCTACATTGTAAAAAAAATCCCAGGTGATGAAGCAGCGCAGCAGCTGGGACTCGGGCCAGGGAGGACTCGGGGGAACCAACCAGAGCGGCGGCGGCGGCAGCTCCAAGGACGGCTACGAGAGCGACGGGGCGCTGCCCTTACCCCTGCCGGGCCCCGTGGTGAGGGCCTTCAGCGAGGACGAGGCCCTGCACGCCCAGAGCCTGGACGGACACCACCACCACCACTGGAAACGCTCCACCTTCGACCGCCTGGGCTTCCCCCAGGCCCTGCTGGAGAAGAGCCTGTCTGTGCAGACCAACCTGGCCTCCCCAGAGCCTTACCTCCACCCCTCACAGGTAAGAGCCTTACCTCCACCCCTCACAGGTAAGAGCCTTACCTCCACCCCTCACAGGTAAGAGCCTTACCTCCACCCCTCACAGGTAAGCCCCGACCGCACCAGGGGTGTAAAGTAAGCCATAGTAAATACAAAATAATCCAGCTACTGCCAGCAAAATCTGCGTTTTTTCCTTACCTTTCAACTAGTCACAGAATATTTAGCTTCAGTCTCAGAGCCCCCGACCGTTAGAAAACACGTAGGGTTTCACCGTGCTTCCGCGAAGAAGAAAGAAAATGTCATTGCGAGACCCCCGTTAGGGTTAGGGTTAGTAGAGTAAAACCAGGGAGGCGAGATACAGGCTTTTTTCTAAATCGATTTCACAAGGAAGTGAATGGAGGAGAAAATCTTTCGATCACATGATCTCCTGGATCTGTGTGTCTGAGGATTAAATGGTCACTCATGTGTCAGCGCAGAGCCTCCGGCAGGCTGTCCCAAAGGCTAGTAGCTAAAGGCTGCTTCCCCATGCCTTTTTGTGCTAGCCTCTGGAACGAAACATCACTAACCCTACCTTTAAAAGGAACGTGTAGCCTGCAGCATTAAAGGAATGTGTACCCTGCAGCATTAAAGGAACTTGTACCCCTGCAGCATTAAAGGAACTTGTACCCCTGCAGCATTAAAAGGAACTTGTACCCTGCAGCATTAAAAGGGAACTTGTACCCTGCAGCATTAAAAGGAACTTGACTCGGCAACAACTGGGGGCCGAGTCAGACGGAGCTGCCAAGCCAAGCAGCTAGTGAGGTATTGAGCACACAGTCAGTTTATAAGTGAGCTCAACTGTTCCCTTCATGCATCACGGGCCCTCCTGTGGGCCAGGAGGAAGGAGGAGGACGGGCCACGCTGCCTCTTTGTTCCTGGCACACAGATGGATGGGGAAGGTTGGGTCCAGTGATTATTATAGATATACAGTACCTGACACATCTCTGTCCAGGACTTTCCTCACTGGTATAGAGAATATACAAGATTCAACATTTTACCAGAGAAAAAGTGTTTGAGTTTTGGTTCCTCAACATTGTAGCGGCAATAACAACAACGACAAAGGAGTAATAGAAATAATAGTAAGAAAAATAACTTAAGTACATGTTAGTATATACTTGATACAAGATATCTTGATCTTGAAGGTGCACCTACAGTATGTGTGCACTGAGCAGTTTGTGATGTGTATAAATATCTATGTATATCTATCTATGTATATACATTTACACAATGTGAAAATATTACATCACTCTGACCTTGTACTCAGATTAGAGATACACGCACACACACACCCGCACGCGTGCGCACACACACAGCACGCACACACACACAGCACGCACACACACACACACACACACACACACACACACACACACACACACACACACACACACACACACACACACACACACACACACACAATGAGACACGTTCCCCACACATACAGTACAAAGTATGCACACAGCTACAGTAGACTGACTCATGGATGTTCTACAGCAGTGGGTTTCAACCCTTTTCATATCAAGGTCCATTATTTATTGGGCATTTGAGCCACAGGACGACCGTTTGATGAGATTTAGACTCTCAGACCCAAGACTTATTACAAGTATTTTGTTGTTGTTGGATATAATTGTGTCCACAATTCCATGCTGTGTCGGTGTGGTACCATAGGAGAGACAACAGGCAAACAAAATAAACAATTCTTCTACATTCTCTAATTGTGTGGGTCCATTTGGTTTAATTTTACAGTCTCAAGAGTTAAAGGAGAATTCTGGTCTAGCCTTTTCTTACCTTTATCTGATATTATTATGTCCTACTGCACCTCATACTGGTTTGTATCGGGTCCAATAACCTGATTCCCTGCTTGAAATGACAAGCACTTGAATTAGAATGTGAATGTTTGCTGGTGGCTGACAGGATTAGATGTGTGTTTGAACAAGTGTTGGAACATCTTTGTCTCTTGTCTCTTATCTGAGTCCATCAGAGAAAATGGAAAAGTGCTAACCAATGCCAAAATGATGCTCAGCGCTATTTTGTAGCTACACACACACACACTCACACGCACACACATTCATTATTAATTATCTTTCATAAAGAGCTAACCACAGGCATTTCCACTTTCAATACAAAAACCCCGCTTTTGTGTCTCCATCTCCCCTCTCTCTCTCTCTCTCTCTCTCTCTCTCTCTCTCTCTCTCTCTCTCTCTCTCTCTCTCTCTCTCTCTCTCTCTGTGTGTCTCTCTCTCAATTCAATTCAAAGGAGCTTTATTGGCATGACAAAACATACGTTTACATTGCCAAAGCAAAAGTGGAACAAACACTAGATATGCACAATTAAATGGGAATTAAGAAATGTGTAAACAGAGCTTTGTTCAACTTAGACCAGAGGTTCTTACAAAACTATTAAAATAATGATGCATTTTCGGCCTGGACCGCTGGCGTAGTGGTCCAGGCACCTAGGCTCAATGTAGCTTGACAGAGTGTCGCGGGTTCGAGTCCCAATCCCGACGGCCTTTGCTGCATGTCTCTCCCCATCTCTCTGTCCCATTTCCTGTCAGCCTAAAAATAAAGTCTGAAAAATAGAGGCATAAAAGCCCCAAAACAAATGTACAAAAAAATAATGCTGCATTTTCTGTCAGAAATGGTTCTACATCTATATAGGAAAGGTTAGCTTGGTATAAACTCTCTCTCTCTCTCTCTCTCTCTCTCCCTCAGTCAGAGGACCTGGGTGCGTGCGCCCAGTTCGAGGCCAGCAGGAACGCCCGCAACATGATGCCCAGCGCCAGCTGCGGCGTCTTCCCAGAGTTCACCCTGAGGAAGCCCTCGTCGGAGACGGACATCGAGAACTGGGCGTCCAAACACTTCAACAAACACACGCAGGTATACGGAATAACCTAACCCTAACCCTAACCCAAACACACACAGGTATACGGAATAACCTAACCCTAACCCTAACCCAAACACACACGGGTATACGGAATAACCTAACCCTAACCCTAACCCTAACACACACGGGTATACGGAATAACCTAACCCTAACCCTAACCCCAACACACACAGGTATACGGGATATGCCCTTATATCTACATGCTCACAAGCGTGTGAGCTTGTGAGCTGTTGAAGACCCCCGGCCTACAGCTAGCTGAAACAACAGTGAACATCAGGTCATAAATGACGGGTTGTCAGACAGGCTTGATGAGCGATGCTGCTTAGTTAAACAATTGCATGTGTAAAGAACATGCAGGGCATATTTGCCAGCATTAGCCATAGATGGATAACACCGTAAAGGGGAATCATGGCAGGACGCCCAGAAACCTATATAAGGGGATGAATGACTCATTCAGTCCCGACCTTTAGTGACCCAGTCGATCCCAACCTTCCCACATAAGGAGATCCCCATAGATGGAGACAACCAACCTCCCCCAAGTCTGACATCATAGAATCTCCTAGACGGCTATATATGGAGATACCCGGGCATACCTAGCTCTGACATCAGAGAACCCCCTCCCGGAACTCCATATATGGAGATAACCGAAACGTCTGGGACTGACGTCACAGTCCCAGATTTGGGCATAGCGAGAGCTCTGACAAAATGAGGCTGAAAAGTGATGCACGCTCTGCCAAAAAGAGGCAGAAAAGTGATGCACACTCTACCAAAAAGAGGCAGAAAAGTGATGCACGCTCTACCAAAATGTTAGCTTGGCTGATGGCACTGATGTCACTTCGAAACATGTAAACAATGTTTCGAAGTGACACACCTATTTATAGGGCTCTATTTCATCATGCGTCTCGCTAGCCAATCAAAGCACACCCTTTCAACATATTGTCACGTGTCACGTGATGCTTGACCAATGTTAGCTTGGTGGAGACACGGACATACATACATACATACATACGGACACACAGACAAAGCCAGATATAGGAGTGGTTGCCTTCGGCACCACTCAAAAACTGTTTTTTTTTTAAGTGCATAGTCCTATTTATAGATTATTAATTTCATCATGTGTCTCGCTAGCCAATCACAGTGCTGAATAGAGTCAGCCAATCACAGTACAGCGAAGGGTGTACTAATGAGGTGTCCCAACCCCACTTATAGGGGTGGCTACACCGCCCAAAAACAGAAAAAGTGCAAAACCATGGCATCACCTCTAAGTTTCTTTTTGAAACCAAATGTATTTCTCTCTGCCAAAACTCTCTCTCTCTCTCTCTCCCCCCCCCCCCCCCCACACAGGGCTTGTTCAGGAGGAAGGTGTCCATCGCCAACATGCTGGCGTGGAGCAGCGAGCCCATCAAAAAGCCCATGATCGTGACGTCGGACCGCAACGTGAAGCGCGAGGCGGTGGAGGTCTTCAAGCTCATCCAGACCTACATGGGGGACCGGCGGTCCAAGGCAGACCCCGTCCAGGTGGCCCTGGAGGTCTGTGAACGTCAATGAAACGTGTATTACTTAGAACTAGAGCAGTGGTTCTCAAACGTTTTCCTTTTTAAGGGCCCCACAGTTTGCCCCAGGGGTGGAAAAAGTACTCAATTTCTCTACTTAAGTAAAAGTATCAATACTGCAATGTAAGAATATACTCCGTTACATGTAAAAGTCCGGAATTCAAAATTGACTTGAGTTAAAGTACAAAAGTATTTGCATCAAAATGTACTTCAAGTACCAAAAGTAAAAGTACTCATCATGCAGAATGTCTCATTGCAAGTTTTCATATTTATAAAAAAAGACACACTGGTGTCATCACATTACGTAATATAAATAGCTTAGACAGGATTAATCAAGAACAGGACATTCCAGTACAAACTGAGATCACAGTTGATGACAGTTGATAGCACGGTTCGGCAGGCGGAGACTTCTGCTCCGAGGAGCACATTTTCTAGTTTAATTATGTATTTATTCATTCATTTCATGGTGTTTTCTTTTTGTTCCTGTTGTCATGGCTGCCAGTTCCCACCTGATGTTGTGTGGGAGTCCCGACTGCTGCAGACCATACTGAATAACTGCTAGCTTGCATACCGTCTTCAGACTAGGACTTAAGTCTAAGATCTGTAAGATGGGCTGTGCATGCTCTCTGTATCCTCCAAAGAGTATGATACGATCTCCTACCGTGCAACACCACCTAGCAGAACGCCAATCCAGGCCTTTCCCCTTGGGCTCAACCTTCCGCCAAGAAAAGGTCTTAGAATTTAACTTCCACAGATCATTGAACTTCCGAACGTCATATGTCATTCTGTGGACGGAACCACCAGATATGTACAGCTCTCCATTGTACGCGTAAGCTAAATGACCACGTCGTCCTTCTGGAAGAAGCTGTGCAGAAGATGTGTTCATCCAACAGTTGGTCTCTGTGTCAAACACACTGATGTTTTTGTAGTATTCCGCCTCTCCCCCATCGCCCCCAAATACAAACATCTTTGTCCCGATGATGGTGGCAGAGTGACGTTCTGAAGCAGGTGGCGGAGTGCCTCTGGTGTTAATTAAAGACCAGACCATTGTACAAGTGTCCAACTTGTAGATGTTATTAGTCAATCCAGTCAGCTTGTTGTATCCTCCATAAACGTACATGACCTTCACCAAGACACAGGCTGAGTGGCCGACCCTCGTTGCAGGAACAAACCCAGAAATCTTGGGCTTTAACCATCTGTGGGTGTCGACATCAAATGCATAGAGAACGTTGTCCCAGTAGTCCCCGCTGACGGTATAAGCCCCAGAATCTCCGACATGCTGTATTCTCTTACAATTCACTTTACCCCCCCAGATGTAGATGATAGATTCTACCAGCACAGCTGTGTGGCCCCAGCGCATGGAGGGAACCTCAAGAGGACGTCTTCCTCCTCTTCTAGGTGTCACTGGGGGAAACCTCATCCAGCGTAAAGTCACTGTGTCGAGGGCGCTCACATCAATCTGATCCATGGTGTAGGATGTGTTGTTAAAGTACCCTCCGAAGTAGTACACCTTGTCCCCCACTGGTTCAGCAGCACAAGCAAGCAAGTGTGCCTCTGCTATTATGTCCGGATGCACCTGACCTCTTTTCACGGGCAACGTCCAGCACAACATTCTCTCTCTCTCTCTCTCTCTCTCTCTCTCTCTCTCTCTCTCTCTCTCTCTCTCTCTGTCTCTTTTTCTCCCTGCCTCTCTCTGTCTCTCTGTCCCTGAATTCCTCGCTGTATTAGTGTCTCTCCCAGCCACTCTACATATATCTCCCAATAGATGTCTAGATTCTCTGTTATGGATGTGTGCATCTTCTTATATAAGTTGACCAGAGCTCTATTCTGATGTCACACACAACACAAACCATTGTAGCACAACACCGATTTGCGCAGGCGTTAATATCTACATACATTTATTAGAGAATCATGAAATATTTGTTCGTCAGTGTGTCCTGGACATAATTATGCATCCACACTGGTAGTTACAAAGTTACTGGCTACCATTCATTTTCAGTGCAAGCCAGCGACAGGAAGATACAAAGTGACACCCGACATTTGTAGCTGCTACAAAATCAAAATCTACAAAGCTATCATTAATATTGAGCTGGTTGCAGCTACAAGGGCTCACTCTGTCGCGCCTCTTCCACGTCCATTCTATGGAAGAAAGTCAAAACATGTTTCGCATGCTTTACGTGAAATGTGATGTTTAACAACACTGGTCTCTACTGTCTTCATACACAGCTAGAGTGACGGTAGAGCAAAAGAACAAATGGTTGAAGAATGTCCTTTAGAGCAGTGTTTATCAACCCTGGCAAAGGGCCCAATTTTGGGCCGCGAGTACTGCTGAGGTGTGCCGCGCCGTTTGAAGAAAGTTTAGAGGTCAGGGAGGAGCTAAGACTCTTGGCCGCATAGCAGTACGTTCCCGACATGCATGGTCCCAAATAGGCCGGCCTAGAATAGTTCTACAATCTGTAATCAGCATGGCCCAGGTTATTGTGTGGTTGAAGGAGGCTCTCTTGAAATAGGTTCCAAAGTGACGCCTTTTACTGTAGATTGTCAGTGTCATATGACAGATTACTTGGAGGCCGGTCTATGACGTCAAATATATGATCAGTACTGTGACGTCAGCACCGTGTGCCTGTCTATATCAGAACCCAGCATCGACCAGGTTATTGTGCGGGTAGAATAGACACAAAGCATTTTGAAGACAGTTTTGACACCAGCCCATCTACGATGACAGCAATCTATGACGTCAACACTGGTATCAGTGTTGTGACATCTGGCATGTCCATATTTGGGCATAATATCTACAATAAGGTTCAATTGTATGTTGGGGCGGGGTGTTATCTGTGTGTCTTCATTATGCCCAACTATCTCTATCTATCTGTCTGTCTGTCTGTCTGTCTGTCTGTCTGTCTGTCTGTCTGTCTGTCTGTCTGTCTGTCTGTCTGTCTGTCATTGTTTTCACTCTCCGTCCCCCCCCCCTCGGCCAAGCTAACATTGGTCAAGCCTCACGTGACACGTGACAATACGTTGAAAGAGTGTGCTCTGATTGGCTAGTGAGACGCATGACGTATAGCGGCCTATAAATAGATGTGTCACTTTGAAAGAGTCTTGGTCTCTTTCAAAGTGAGGTAAGACAGGAATAATCACCAAATGGCTGAGAAATGGCGGAGCAATACATTATGTAGACACACTGGTGTCATCACAATACGTAATATAAATAGCTTAGACAGGATTAATCAAGAACAGTACATTCCAGTACAAACTGATATCACAGTTGATGACAGTTGATAGCACGGTTCTGCTGGCGGAGACTTGTGCCCCGAGGAGCACATTTTCTACCCAGTGCCAATGCCTAAGCTGTAATCCTGGGCGCTACTCTCCCTCTGCCAGCCTAGGTAGAGCCCTGAACTGAGCTCATGCCTCCTTCAATGCATGAGGAGTTAGCAGGTCGCTTCTTATCACCTGACAGGGGGGAGTTTCCCTGGTAGGACATAGCGTGTGGAAGGAACGCGTTATTCCAACCAGTTCCTTTCCCTCCATCAGGCGCCCCGGCTGACCAGGGTAAGGAATTTATTCCAAGATTGGAAAATATTCTGCTAATATCCCCTGACTACTAGGGTATGGACACTGATGACGCGGAGGAGAGAACACGCCCACAGCGTCCCCGGCGGGAATTCGAACTTCTAGCTGTGAGGCTACCGACTGCGCCACCATGCCCCCTATTATTATTATTATTATTAATAGAGGTCCTGGTAGGATAGAAAATAAACAAATCTAGAGGTCCTGGTAGTATAGAAAATCAGCAGTGCTGCAGTTCCCTGTCAAAGTCAAATGTATTTATAAAGCACATTTGAAAACACTTGTCATTGACCAGAGTGCTGTACAAAATCACAAACACAGAAATCAAAGAGACAAACAATAGGACATACAGCTTAACCCATTGAGACCTGGGAACTGTGTCATTTTTAGATTTGAGCTAAAAAGCATTATTTTACACTTTGGGCTATTCAAAAATAGCAGATATACAAGCTCATAGCGCGGCACCGAGTACCGCGCTACGAGCTTGTAGATCTGCTATTTTTGAAAAATCGTGAAAATGTGTGCAAATCTTTGAATATATATATTTTTAAAGCGAACATTTTTAACTCAAATCTTTTCTTCTGGGGGTCCCTGGAACAAAATATTTTGATGGGGGTCCGCGGCCAAATACATATAATTTTGGGGGTCCTTGACATGAAAAATATTGAACACCACCGATATAGAAACATACGTTTTTCAGAAAACTGTTGGGATTTAGGAGACATGTAGAATCGGCTTCAGGTCTTAAAGGGTTAAAAGCAAATGAATAAAACAGGGTCTTGCTGTGCTTAATTTGTAAATTATTAGGTGCTGGAGCCCATAAGCCTGATTTTGTTTTATTTTTGGTATAAAATGAATTGATTTAACCATTATGCCTTTAATAGCCTCTGAAAGGCCAAATAACAACCTGGGGCTACGGTTTACTCATCAAAGAATGCATTTTAACCAAGCATTCTCATACATATTAGTCATTTTTTTATTTATTTATGAACGATTAACAATTATGTCCACAAATAGGAGGTGGAGGTGTGTAGAAACATATTTCTCTCTCCTACATTGTCTCCCTCTGAGTTTTCCTACTGTCTTTCTCTCTCTCTCTCTCTCTCTCTCTCTCTCTCTGTTGTCCTACAGTCTGTCTGTGCGTAGTATTGCAACGGTGGAAAATGTAATTAGGTACCAGAGATGCTCATAGGCCTGCGTCCTGCGTCGCTGACGCACAATATTGCGAAAGGACACATTCATGACACCGTCGTGGCGTCCATGGGACGCACTAGAGTTGTCACCAACAACAGAGAAAAATATAAAAATAATTTGCGGTAAAATATTTTTTTTACCGCGAATATTTTACAAATCCACGGGACGCCACCATTTTGCATGGCCACGTCCTACTTTATCCTACTTTATAATCAATAAAATCCACGTAGAAATCGTCTTAGAAAGACGATAAAAATATCAATAATAATCCACGGGAGCCGCCATTTTGCCATATGCTCAGACCGAATTCTTTAGGACACCACGTAGGGTGTGAATTTTTGTGGGACTCATAAAATGTCCCTGGGACCCATTTAAAAGACCACCCTTGGGTCCCAGGACCCATTACATTGAAAACCTAGGGAAGCATATATACAGTATATATATATATATATATACACATTTTTTTTAAATTGTACCATTGCTGTCATGGCTGTGCCTCTGTTGTAGAGCTACATGATTATGGCAAAACGTATTACCACTATGGGTCCACATTGAGATCAGTTATAAAATATATATACATTCAGTATTCGGTATTTGGCGTTAAAATCTATTCGGCCGAATATTGGGTGCATCCCTAACGAATCTATAAGACACGTTGGAAGATGCACCGAGATCACTGGCTGTTGGAAAATACAAGTGACAATGCGTCAACGCGCGGTGCAACGCATCGTGAGCTTGTAGATCTGCTATTTTCAAATGATTTTATACATTTCATACGTTTAAAAACTTGTGAAATGGGAAATTCTGCATAATGAGTACTTTCTACTCTTGGTACTTTAAGTACATTTTGATGCCAATACTTTTGTACTTTTACGCAAGTACATTTTGAATTCTGGACTTTTACTTGTAACAGAGTATATCGCCAGTATTTATACTTTTACTAAGTAAAACATTTGAGTACTTTTCCCACCACTGCATCACCCTATATACGTAGTCATGCCTCATCACGGTAACATCAAAATAAGGCCGTAATGCCAGCCTATACGCTGCACCATCACGCCCACAGAATGGTGCCTGTAATCATGAAGGAAGCTTTTCTTATGGCCTGTAAGAATTCCATCTCAGAGAAGTGCTGAGACGGCACAGACCTGCACCGGGGCTTTAACCCTTTAAGACCGGGAACGCATCTGTGTCATTGTAAGATTTATTTTGGCTATTCAAAAATAGCAGATATACAAGCTCATAGCGCGGCACCGAGTGCCGCGCTACGAGCTTGTAGATCTGCTATTTTTTGAAAAATCGTGAAAATGTGTGCAAAACCTTGAATATATATATATTTTTTTAAAGCGAACATTTTTGACTCTCTTACAACTTCTGGGGGGGTCCCTGGAACAAATTATTATGAGATGCGGGGGTCCACGGCCATATCATTTTTGAGAACCACTGATATTATAGCAAATATGTTTTTTCAAAAAACTGTTAGGATTTAGAAGACATTTGTAAATTCCCCCAAAAGCAAAGATTTGAGTTACAAAATGTTTGCTTTAAAAATACATATATCCAAAGATTTGCACACATTTTAAAAAAAAATAGCAGATCTACAAGCTCATAGCGCGGCACTCGGTGCCGCGCTATGAGCTTGTATATCTGCTATTTTTGAATAGCCAAAGAAATCTAAAAATGACACACAGATGCGTTCCCGGTCTTAAAGGGTTAACTGAGAGGCTGTGCCGGTTTCACGGCTCACGTCACAAAGCATACGAGGACATCCTTCACATAAAACATTGTGAGCGGGGGAGGAAGAGGCATTCGGATTTTGTTACTTAAACTCAAAGTGGCAAAACCGCAATGTAGGAAAGCTTTCTTACGAGTTAAAGAGCTTACAAAAGTATATTGGAATCAAAATGAACTTAAAGGACCAAACATAAAAGTACTCATGCTCACATTTCTTTGAAGATTTTTCAAAATTCGCACCTCTGAGATTTCCTACTGTCTCTCTCTCTCTCTCTCTCTCTCTCTGTCTCTCTCTGTCTCTCTCTGTCTCTCTCTCTCTCTCTCTCTCTCTCTCTCTCTCTCTCTCTCTCTCTCTCTCTCTGTCTCTCTCTCTCTCTCTCTCTCTCTCCCCCGGTGTTGACCTAGGTGGCGACGCGTGGCTGGAGCAACCAGGGCGTGCGTGACGAGCTGTACATCCAGCTGTGTCGTCAGACCACGGAGAACTTCCGCTACGACAGCCTGGAGCGCGGCTGGGAGCTCATGGCCATCTGCCTGGCCTTCTTCCCCCCCACCCCGCGCTTCCACTCCTACCTGGAGGGCTACATATGCAGACACATGGACCCCCTCAACGACACTAAAGGTACATATGCAGACACATGGACCCCCTCAATGACACTAAAGGTAATCTCTCAAGAACAGATTCTGCTCTGCGTTTGAATCTGTCGGTAGCCGTGTTGACAACCCGTGCGCATTGGTTACAAGTGGGCGTGCCATCAGATCAGGAAGCAGGCCGCGCTTTACCCAATCAAATGTAGTGGCCGGGATTTACGTGTGTGCCGTTCCTTCCCCACTAGAAACAAGCCATTTAACATATTTGCTATAAAATCAGTTTAGCGTCCTCGAAGCCAACAAGACCACGGAAAGTTAGAAACATTTTAAATTGCTCTTTCATCATAGAAACAAGTGGGCTTATAACCAAAACCATCCATGTTCTCTGGGAGAATTGGTGTTAGTGTTCCGTGGAGAAATATTGTTAGTTAGAATCTCCGGTTTAGCAAAAAGTGACGTTGAGTGCCAAAACCGCGATTCTCCGTGAAGTCAATCTTTTTTTTTTTCTTGTTTTTTTCCACAAGGGGGGGGGGCTAGCGCAGCTCTGGAACCACCCACGGTGACTCTGAGAAGGAAGGGACAAATGTTGTACTTTTGACTCCACTACGTTTCTAGGAAGTGACCCCCCAGAGACAAACTTACTGAAATACCCTCTTAAAGACCTATTTCACCGTGCCAAAAAAACTGGCTCCCGTCCGCTCCCATTCTATCTCCTTGCAAAAAAACTCCATATTTCCTTAACTTTTTACAGTGGGGAAAACGACTCATTTTCTATCCGAGATCACTCCGCCATGGTGACTCGCGTGAGAGATGTTATTGTTCCAGGCGTTATTCAGGACCATCCACCATCGTGCACGCATATATTGTTTACATGCGGGTGCTCGTCGTGGAGTCTGCAGCTGTAAACAGCGTAGCGTTACAAACGGTGAGATCTCTGGCACTCAACGTCCCTTTTTTAATAAAGCTCTGCCACCGAATGTGTTAAAACCTATACGCATGGGATATTTGAAAATAGCAGATCTACAAGCTAGCAACGCGTCGCGATGCTCGTAGATGTGCTAATTTTGGGGGTCCCTGACATGAAAACGTTTGAGAACCACTGATAAAGCAACATACGTTTTTCAGAAAAAATATTAGGATTTAGAAGACATCTTTAGAATCAGCCTCAGGTAGCAGTGGGTCTCTAACTTTTTCATGTCAAGGACCCCATAAATGATATGTATTTGGTCGCGGACCCCCATGTCAAAATAGCTTGTGTATCTGCTATTTTTGAATAGCCAAAATATAAAAGGTTAAAGTGGTTAAAATGATCGTGATGCTATATTAACACATTTAGCTGGGGACCCTCTGGAACACCCCCAAGGACCCCTGGGGGTCCCCGGACCCCACTTTGAGAACCAATGGGTTAAAGGATCTCGCTCAAGTTGGATAATATTGTAAAGGACTGTGTAAAGAAATGGGAAACTGTCATATAACCAACATACTCCTTAATCTGTCATATAACCTCTTACATACTCCCAAGACACGAGAAGGAGAAGTAACGAGTTATCGGAGCTGAAAAAAAACTAAGCTTATGACTTTCACTCGACATTTCAAGACAAATTTTGTACTTTTGACTCCACTACGTTTCTAGGAAGTCACCCCCCAGAGACAAACCTACTAAAATACCCTCTTAAAGACCTATTTATTTCTTAACCACTTAAGACCTATTTCAAAAATACTTAGTAGACGATCTACAAGGGTTGGGAGCTTTCTTCTGGTAGGATATAAAACCATCAGTACTAGAGGTCCTGGTAGGATATGAAAGCAGCAGTACTAGAGGTCCTGGTAGGATATAAAACCATCAGTACTAGAGGTCCTGGTAGGATATAAAAGCAGCAGTACTAGAGGTCCTGGTAGGATATAAAACCAGCAGTACTAGAGGTCCTGGTAGGATATAAAACCAGCAGTACTAGAGGTCCTGGTAGGATATAAAACCAGCAGTACTAGAGGTCCTGGTAGGATATAAAAGTAGCAGTAGAGGTCCTGGTAGGATATAAAACCAGCAGTACTAGAGGTCCTGGTAGGATATAAAACCAGCAGTACTAGAGGTCCTGGTAGGATATAAAACCAGCAGTACTAGAGGTCCTGGTAGGAGATAAAACCAGCAGTACTAGAGGTCCTGGTAGGAGATAAAACCAGCAGTACTAGAGGTCCTGGTAGGAGATAAAACCAGCAGTACTAGAGGTCCTGGTAGGATATAAAAGCAGCAGTACTAGAGGTCCTGGTAGGATATAAAAGCAGCAGTAGTAGGGAGTGGTTGAGGACCATGTCCTCCTGACCTGCTTGTGTCTGTGTAGTTTGTCACTGAGGTCATGGAGGTGGTAACATTAAAATAGTAAATGCACCATTTACCATTTTAATATGCCACCAATTTATACAGCACCTTTATTATGCAAAGCACTTTACAATGTGCATTACATTCACACACCCACGGCAGAGGAAGCCGTTCAAGGCACCAACCTGCTCATCGGGAGCAGTTAGAGGGTTCAGTGTCTTGCTCAAGGACACTTGGACATTAACCCATTGAGACCTGAAGCCGATTCGACATGTCTCCTAAATCCCAACAGTATTCTGAAAAACGTATGTTTCTATATCAGTGGTGCTCAATCTTTTTCATGTCAAGGACCCCCAAAATGATATGTATTTGGCCGCGGACCCCCATCTAAAAATATTTTGTTCCAGGGACCCCAGAAGCAAAGATTTGAGTTACAAATGTTCGCTTTAAAAAATATATATTCAAAGATTTGCACAAATGTTCAAGATTTTTCAAAAATAGCAGATCTACAAGCTCATAGCGCGGCACTCGGTGCCGCGCTATGAGCTTGTAGATCTGCTATTTTTGAATAGCCAAAGTATAAAAGGTCATAATTATTCTGATGCTATATTTACACGTTTTGCTGGGTACCCCCTGGAACCGCCTCAAGTACCCCTGGGGGTCCCCGTACCCCACTTTGAGAACCAATGAGTTAGAGGGTTCAGTGTCTTGCTCAAGGACACTTCCACACTTAACTCCGGCACTAAACGTTGTGAAGTCCCTCAGTGAAGTACAGCGGCAGAGCCATCTGTCACGCCTGAAGCTCAGAAGCACCTTCCTCACTTCTGCGCACGTAACACGTAATGGCTGCTTATATCTAACCTTTATATTGTACCATCACTTATAATACTTCTACGATACATTATGATATTTGACAGCTTGTAAGAGTCTAGATGTCTCCACTATAGGCCTAATAGCTATTGTTTAGGTACAGCTTATCTTGTTGTCTCCGCCAGGAGACTATGTTTTTGTCTCGTCCTTCCGTGTGTCCACCAAGCTAACATTGGTCAAGCTTCACGTGACACGTGACAATATGTTGAAAGGGTGTGCTTTGATTGGCTAGCGAGACGCATGATGAAATAGAGACCTATAAATAGGTGTGTCACTTCAAAAGATCATTCATATCTTTTGAAGTGAGGTAAGACAGGATTAATCAGGAACAGTACTGGCGGAGACCTGTGCTCCGAGGAGCACATTTTCTAGTTATGGTTCAGTTTGTCCTTGAAGCAGCTAACAGTATAACTATGATCTTTACCCTGTGCTCCAGGCAGAACGTGTTAATGTACTTCTGACCATGCACATCATGTACATAAAGGATAATCACCACCAAATAGAATATTGTCTCCACTCCTACGTGCCTCATTGATTGCTGATTGATCCAGAATTCTACGACACCCCCAAACACGTTGAGAGCCTGTAGATCCACTAGTTTAGAAATGGGACTTAAGTGGTAACCTAATTTTTTGCCACCCCCTATTTCTTTCTGAAATTATGCCTCTGAAGTCAGTGTGTGTGGATTTGTGTTTATTTTGCAGCTGATACAGTGTATTTGCACTGGACTTGCATCATGTGAAGGACCCCCACATTAAATGTACTAGTAGGAGGGTACCGGCCATGGAGTTAAAAAATAATAGAGAGGGCACCGGATATCCCGTCCCATCCACTTGCATTGAATTGCTCACCCAGCGCATGGGCCAACATCACCCCTTCTTCCGGGTTGTGAAATGTGGTGGGCGAGGCCTATTTGGGGCTTCTGCGCATCACTTCTGTGTGCGCACTTCTCAGTGCGCAGCCCTGTGCGCAAGCTTGTGAGTCGAGCCCATTGGTCGAAACCGCTTTCGCTCGTTCATGTACAGTGGCCCCAGCTGCAGTACCTATGAATGGCCAGCATGTCCAATGCGCTTCAATGCAACCACTGGGTTCTGGGGGCTTGGTAGCGGCCTATTAGAGGCCACGCATGTCGGAAACAATGCAAGTCATTGCGTTTAATTATGGCACAAATGTTATGCGAAACACGGCCAATCGGTTCAGCCGACGGGTTGGGTTAGCCAATCAGGGACTTACACTGACTTAGCGGCACAAACGTGACTTGACGCGCCCGGTCTGAAAACACTGTCCGACTTATGCCAGGGACAGTAGGGTTTGTGTCACAGACACATATTACAGTATATAAGTGGTTCAACTTTTTCTCGGGACCCCCTAGAACCCCCTCAAGGACCCTTCGACCCCATTTGGAGAACCACTGGCCCTCCTTGAGGGCCAGTGGTTGTGTATGTGCGCGTGTGTGCGTGTGGCGTGCGTGTGCGTGTGCGTGTGCGTGTGTGTTTTGCATGCAGGTCTCTGCCTCACTGGGTGTGACAGCTAATGAATTGTTTTTCAATTAACTCCAGCTCCAGCTCCACCGAGGCAAGGTGACATGTGGCCAAACTCTGTGCTTTGGCTGACTCACTGTTTTGGCAGTCAGAAGTGGCAGTACTCGCATGCTATTAATTAAGTACAGTACTTGAGTAAATGTACTTAAGTTACTTTCCACCCCTGCATGAGGTTTTCCTATTGGCATCAGAGTGGCAGTGGTGCAGTCTGTGGTACACTGCTGTGATTTCCCAGAATGCTGTGCAACAAAAGCTGAAATGAGCTGAACCATTATTGACCAGTGGTGGAAAGTAACTAAGTACATTTACTTAAGTACTGTACTTAACCTATTTAGACCTGAGGCCGATTCTAAAAACGCCTTCTAAATGGGCAGAGATCATAGTTATACTGTTGTTAGCTGCTTCAAGGACAAACTGAACCATAACAAGATACTGTAGGCTTTGCCAAAACAATAGATAATAGGCTTAGTGGAGACATTTAGGCTTTTTACATTTTGAATTCCGGACTCTTACTTGTAACACAGTACTTCTACATTGCAGTATTGATACTTTTATTAAGTAAAACATTTGAGTACTTTCTCCACCGCTAGGGGGTGAGGTGGAGTCTACATTCACCTCAGGCAGGCAGAGAGGCAGCCATTTGACTCTTTATTAATTAAGTCCAAAGGCAAAGAGGCGACGCACAGTAAAACCCCAGTGTTAATTAAACTCAGATGAGTATACACTACTAAATGAACACTAAAGTTTTTACTGTGTGCTTTTAAAGGCCCCCTCCAGACCAGTTGTAAACCTATGATTAAGCCATAATTAAGCTGTGATTAATATTTTTGTTTAACATGATTTTCCCCCACATAAAAAAGTACAAAAAAACCAAACCTCTGAAAGAGGGTCTGGAAGCGCATTCAATCTTCCTCCCTCCTTGAGAACTTCTGGATGTATGAATATTCACGTTATGTAAATAGCACAGGCCTCGCGCCGCGCCCCCCCCCCCCAACACCGCTGCTCAAAGCCAAGTGGTTTCAGATTTCTGCAAGTGGCTCATTTGCATATGATGGTTTTGTGGGACTGCAGACATTGCACATCAGGCTTATATTACTGTAGATGTTGAGAGCTCCCCCAGTCTCCACAAGATAATTACAGTACAAGGTTGAACTTTTTTCCTGGTCTTTGAGTATGTATATATATTCTTTAACCCATTGAGACCTGAAGCCAATTCTACATGTCTCCTAAATCTCAACAGTTTTCTGAAAACGTATGTTTCTATATCAGTGGTGCTCAATCTTTTTCATGCCAAGAACCCCCAAAATGATATGTATTTGGCCGCGGACCCCCATCAAAATATGTTGTTCCAGGGACCCCCCAGAAGCAAAGATTTGAGTTAAAAATGTTCGCTTTAAAATATATATATATTCAAAGATTTGCACACATTTTCACGATTTTTCAAAAATAGCAGATCTACAAGCTCATAGCGCGGCACTCGGTGCCGCGCTATGAGCTTGTATATCTGCTTGTATATCTGCGCTATGAGCTTGTATATCTGCTTGTATATCTGCTTGTATATCTGCGCTATGAGCTTGTATATCTGCTAACTCAAAAACTTTTCTCATGTCAAAGAACCCCCAAAATGATATGTATTTGATGTCATATTCAGCCATTTTGATAACAGTGTATATATAGGTACCCAAAATCCGTCACAAACCCGCGAAAATCTAAAATAAAAAAAACGCTAATAACCGAATAATTTTGGCCCAGCCTCGGCTAGCGTTCTGCTACGCCACTGGTAGAGAACACTGATCAGCTACATTGTTGGAATGAACAACAAAAGAATGTTTAGCTACAATGTGACTATAATACCAATGTGTGATCCATAAATCGATAGCAAGACATACTGTAGTTCACTTAGAATAGCAGTACACAGGGACGTGCACAGATAGACTCTAGCTGGTGCTAGAGCACCTGCCCTTTGCCCTCTTGACCAGAAGTGCCCTTTTGAAAAAAAAGAACATTTTTCTTTTTTCAGTTTACAGCAGGGGTCTTCAACAGGGGGTCCGGGACCCCTAGGGGGTCCTCAGAGTTACTACTGGGGGTCCGCCAAATCTTTATGTGATAGGATTTTTCTTTTTACCATAACCACTCGAAACCTAGCATCCCTTTTCTGAGGAGAACTTTAGCCAAAAATAGCAGATCTACAAGCCCACAACGCCTCGCGCTGCGAGGCGTTGTGGGCTTGTAGATTGGCTATTTTTGGCAAAGAGGTATAGGTGCAGAGGGAAAAAAGAGCAGACCAAGTAAACAAAAAAAAGTATAATTTACTTGAGCACCTGCCCCTCAAAATGTCTCTGCACGCCACTGGCAGTTCATACATTCTCATTCGCTTCTTATTAGGAATCTAAATTGACAACATCTTTCTCATGCCAAACAGGTTTCAACACTGGATCAATGTGTGTGTAGCAACAAGGATCTACAGTACAGTATATACAAACAAACAAACAAAGTGCAATCAATGGTTGTAAAAGCCATGTTTCTAGTGTTCTCGTCTATATTTATGTGGTTTATTATGTTTTTCAGGAGTGGCGATCAGCAGCTACGCCAAATACTGCTACCGCAAGCTAACCAAGGCTGCTCTCACCGGCGCTAAGAAGGTATGGATTCCTCTGTTCTCTCTCCTCTCTGATCTATTTCATCGTTGTGTCGGGACAAAAACGTGTACATCGTTGATGTCGGGCAGAAACCTCTTATCTCTATATTCTGACTTTTTGTGTTTTTGAGTGGTGCCAACCACTCCTATATCTGACTTTGTCTGTGTGTCCGTCCGTATGTATGTATGTCCAATAAACAAACATTGATGACAACATCAATACGGGGCTCATCAAAGGCACCACTCTCTTCACACAGGGTGTGATTTTTTCATTAACACATTACTTGATCATACTACAGCGTCACCAGTGGTGTAAAGTAACATTAAAGTACATTTATTCAAGTACTGTACTTAAGTACAATTTTGAGGTATTTGTATTTCCAATTTTCAGTACTTTTACTTCTACTCCACTACATCTCAGGGGCAAATGTTGTACTTCCTTACTCCACTACAATTATTTGAAAACTTTAGTTACTAGTTACTTTGCAGATATAAATTATTACATTATAAAACATACATTAAACACTTCAGCCCTATTTTATACACAGGCTATTTGAAAAGCCGATCTACAAGCTCACAACGTGTCGCATCGCGACGCGTTGTGAGCTTGTAGATCTGCTATTTTCAAACATTTTAGTACTTTTACTTTCTGTACTTTAAGTACATTTTGATACCAATACTTTTGTACATTTACTCAAGTAAATTTTTAATTCTGGACTTGTACTTGTAACGGAGTACTTCTATATTGCAGTATTGATACTTTTACTTAAGTAAATCATTTGAGTACTTTTTCCATCACTGAGCGTCACACAAAACCACCTTGTGAGCATCATTTGGAGCTTGCAGATCGGAGTTAATTTACAAAGAAACACCATTTTGAAATATGGAGATACATGGTTTCTGTACCGACAGCAACGAGCTGCTCTTAGAAGGTATGGATTCCTCTGTTCTCCTCTTTGATCTCTGGTCTCTGTCGGGTAAAAAACCTTGTATGTCCAAAACTATAACCTATAAGTAACTGGAGAAAACAATAACCTGTGTTCCAATGCATCCAATGAAGTTATTATTCAGCCACAAGCTCTAGTTAATACTTGTCATGCTGTAAATATGTATAAAACCCACAGACACACTTTAACTTTAAAATAAAAATGCAGATGTACAAGCTTACAATGTACGAGTTGTTTGCAACTTTCTCACAAACTAGGGCAGCGATGGGCAACTTTGATGATGGAGATCGAGGGCCACTATATTTCCACACACACTCCAGAGGGACACATCGCATATACTGTCTCTCCTTATTTTAACTTTTTTTCGCCATTCTATGTCACACAAAAGTAGCAAAAATAGCAGATCTACAAGCTCAAAACGCGTCGCAGTGCGACGCGTTTTGAGCTTGTAGATCTGCTATTTTTTAATTGGAATCCAGATTTTTTTGGGTGCTATTTTTCAATTGGAATCCTTAAAAGTAACATTTTAATTTATTTTCAAATGCATTTAGTTATACTTATGTTAACTTTATGAACTTAAATACAAATACATTGGACATAAAAAAGACAATAGAATTGTAATACTAGTCATTAAGCTACTAATATAGACTGAAGTAATTAAAGCGGGTCATGTTTGCAGGTTTAGAATCATAACAGCTGAAATCAATAATATATCAGTGTTCTGATATTAACCTGCGGGCCGCATTAAGTGAAGGTGGGGGCCGCATGTGGCCCCCGGGCCGCCAGTTGCCCATGTATGAACTAGGGCATTCATCATTTTACAAAGAAAGATACACGTTTGAAACACGGAGGAGATACAAGGTTTCTGTACCGACAGCAACGAGGTGCTTAGAAGGTATGGATTCTTCTGTTCTCCTCCTCACTATATTCTGATCCACTGTGCTGCGCTGTCCGCCCTGACTTACAACGTCCTTCAGGAGAAGACGTGTGCATGGGATTTACACGCCAGAGGGTTTCTTATTGGTCCTGTAGAGTGTGTGTGTGTGTGTGTGTGTGTGTGTGTGTGTGTGTGTGTGTGTGTGTGTGTGCGTGTGCGCGCTTGTTCAAGTGTTAAAGTCACACTTGGATAAAGTATTGATATTACTTTCCTGTAACAAAGCGTGTGTGTGTGTGTGTGTGTGTGTGTGTGTGTGTGTGTGTGTGTGTGTGTGTGTGTGTGTGTGTGTGTGTGTGTGTGTGTGTGTGTGTGTGTGTGTGTGTGTGTGTGTGTGTGTGTGTGTGTGTGTGTGTGTGTGTGTGTGTGTGTGTGTGTGTGCGTGCGTGCGTGCGTGCGTGCGTGTGTGCGTGTGTCCGTGCGTTTGTTCAAGTGTTAAAGTCACACTTGGATAAAGTATTGATATTACTTTCCTGTAACAAAGCGTGTGTGTGTGTGTGTGTGTGTGTGTGTGTGTGTGTGTGTGTGTACGTGCTTTCATGTTTGTGTGTTAGAGTCGCACATGGATATAAAGTATAGAAATAATGTTCCAGTACCAACGCCGCAGTGTGTGTGTGTGTGTGTGTGTGTGTGTGTGTGTGTGTGTGTGTGTGTGTGTGTGTGTGTGTGTGTGTGTGTGTGTGTGTGTGTGTGTGTGTGTGTGTGTGTGTGTGTGTGTGTGTGTGTGCGTGCGTGCGTGCGTGCGTGCGTGCGTGCGTGCGTGCGTGCGTGCGTGCGTGCGTGCGTGTGCGTGTTTAGTGAAGTGTCAGGCTGACTTGCTAATTGCCAGTGATGGGGGTAGAAGTCAGTGAATTCATGGTCCCTGTGGCCACACTATCGAGCCGTCTAATTAACTACATAACCCCCATTAACAACAGTAACAACTCCGTAACCCCCCAGCCCACACGTACTGGAGACGACACGTCTCCTAACGCACTGGTTCTCAAACCCTTTCATTGATGTGTTTTGCCACGGACCCCCATCTGAAAACGTTTTATGCCAGGGACCCCCCAGAAGAGAAAAAAAAAGATTATGAAAAATGAATTCAAACACTTTTTCAAAAATGTCCAAAAATAGCAGATGCTGTGAGCTTGTACATCTGCTATGTTTTAATAGCCAATGTATAAAATATGGATATAGGGGATAACATGATTGTGATGCTGTATTATTAACTCATTTAGCTGGGGGACCTCTGTGGAACCCCCTCAAGGACCACCGGGGAGTCCCCGGGCCTCACTTTGAGAACCACTGCGCCTAACGCCTGAGTCTTATCTCATATCCCTGTCCAGGTAGAGCACTTCCTGTCCAGGTAGAGCACTTCCTGTCCAGCAGCAGAGGACATTTGTACAACAGCAGAGGAGTTTAAGTTCCTTTCCTTTGTAGCAAAACCATTGCTTCAGTACTTCAGCAGATCTTAACTCATTCAAACACATCTGTGTGACCACTTAAAACCATATATTTTATACTTTTGGCTATTGAAAATTTTTTTGAACAGCCAAATACATCTAAAATGACACTTTCCCGGGCCGGCCAATTCTTTACTCAAGCAAAAATGGTGAATACAGGATTTTCTTTTACTTTTAACAGACTATTTCTGGTATTGGTACTTGCATAGTAAACCGGAATTATGTTTTCATTGCGGTATAGATACTTGTACCTAGTACAGGGTACTTTCAGAGTAAACGGAAGTATGTCTACATTGTGGTATCGGTACTTGTACCTAGTACAGGGTACTTTCAGAGTAAACGGAAGTATGTCTACATTGTGGTATCGGTACTTGTACTCAGTACAGGGTACTTTCAGAGTAAAGGGAAACTCATGTTGCATAAACTCACAGAGCAGATCCACTCATGTGGTTTTGAAACAGGAAGTGACACGACAGCGTAGGAACTGTCATGACAGCTATCAGTCTGCTTCAATGTTAGATCTCTGGTCCCCCCCCCCCCCCCCCCGCTTATTTGAGATTTGAGTTACAAATGTTTGCTTTAAAAAATACATATATATATTCAAACTAAAGATTTGCACGCATTTTCACAATTTTTCCAAATAAATAGCAGATCTACAAGCTACATACATACATACATACGCTATGATAAATACATACAAACAATTAGCAGAGTTACGGTGAAAAAAAAACAAAGTTTAACCCATTGAGACCTGAAGCCGATTCTACAGGTCTCCTAAATCTCAACAGTATTCTGAAAAACGTATGTTTCTATATCAGTGGTGCTCCATCTTTTTCATGTCAAGGACCCCCAAAATTATATATATCTGGCCACGGACCCCCATCAAAATATGTTGTTCCAGGGACCCCCCCAGAAGCAAAGATTTGAGTTAAAAATGTTCGCTTTAAAAATATATATATTCAAAGATTTGCACACATTTTCACGCATTTTCAAAAATAGCAGATCTACAAGCTCGTAGTGCGGCACTCGGTGCCGCGCTATGAGCTTGTAGATCTGCTATTTTTGAATAGCCCAAAGTGTAAAATAATGCTATTTAGCTCAAATCTAAAAATGACACAGTTCCAGGTCTTAATGGGTTAAATATGTAGATAAGAGGTTTGTGATACAGTATGTGTGTCTGTAAATGGTTGTTCACAGCGTGTGTGTACTGGCTGTTACTGCTGTGATGACAGAGACCCCACTGAACCTGCTGCCTTTCATTAGCTTCTACACGCTAATCACACTCCATGCAGCTCCACATGTTTGTTTCTGCTTTAACCATATACTGGCTGAATAAATTAAAAATGGCATTCATAAACTCACTGCCTTAAAATTTATATGTATGTATATATAATTAACACATATACAATGTGTTAATTCAGCTGTATCTCCAGCAGTGTTGTACAGCAGATACAGTGTTAGCGCGTGCGCGTGCGCGCGCGCGCACGCGCGTGTGTGTGTGTGTGTGTGTGTGTGTGTGTGTGTGTGTGTGTGTGTGTGTGTGTTTGTGTGTGTGTGTGTGTGTGTGACCAAGTATAGTAGAATTTGAAGAAATCTACATTGTGAGGACCGTTTTTCTGGTCCTCACAAGACAAATGGCTGTTTTATAGTTAAAAAAAACAAGAGAGAGATACGTTTACAGAAAAACATTCAGGTTAGGATTAGACATTTAGAGGTTAGGTTTAGGGATTGGAATTAGAGTTAAACATGATTTATACTTAGTTGCGCGCCAGTGTCATGCACCGAAAAACAGCCGATCTATAAGCTCACAACGCGTCGCAGCGCGACGCGTTGTGGGCTTGTAGATCTGCTGTTTTTCGGCTTTAGGCTTACGGTTAAAACTGCCAAAAACTATGTATTTCTAAATGACATTCATAAAATCGCTTTCCTAAAGCGTTGATGTCCTCACAAGTATAGTAATACAAACGTGTATGTGTGTGTGTGTGTGTGTGTGTGTGTGTGTGTGTGTGTGTGTGTGTGTGTGTGTGTGTGTGTGTGTGTGTGTGTGTGTGTGTGTGTGTGTGTGTGTGTGTGTGTGTGTGTGTGTGTGTGTGTGTGTGTGTGTGTGTGTGCGCGCGCGTGCGTGCGTGCGTGTGTTAATTAAGCTGTATCTCAGCAGTGTGTTACAGCAGACACAGCACTGTGCTCTCAGGGTTTGGCCGTGGAGCGGTTTGACGTCAGCAGCCATTGTTGTTTGGAAGGAACGCCACATATCGGCGAGGCTGAAGCCACTTTGTCACCGGAGATTAAAAAAAACACAAAAATGTCTCCCACTGTCAACTGCTCTCTCTCTCTCTCTCTCTCTCTCTCTCTGGAAGTCACTTAAAGCCACGGGAGCACAGAATAATTGTCTGGTATTATTAAGAATCCTCTGTAATTGAGCAGGGAGGAGGCAGGGGGCTACAATAAAAAATCCTGTGAGTTTCTTTTAACTCTGAGACTGTAAAAATGGACCCTCAGGCCTGCTTAGGCAGTGGTATTGAATTTCGATACTTTCTTGGCATCGAAATACACCTCGGTATCGAAAGCTAAAGGGTATCGAAAGGGGCATGGAAACCATTTGCACTGTTCTGCTGTAGAGTGTTCAGTAACAGGAAGTCTCCATGTCTCTCCAGCTCTTTATTAACACATTGTGTGCCAGAGGTTTATTAAAATATTGTACGTTCAGTGTCTGCTATTCTTCCATCAACTTACGTTGATACGTTTCGTGCTGTAGAAGCCCCGACGCGGAAGTGCATGTAAACAAAGCGTGCGTGCGAGACGGCGGAGGGTCCCGACTAACGCCTGGAACAATAATATTTCTAACACGATCGGCTCACTTCCACCACGTTAAAAAGAAATGGAGATATTAAGCTTTTAGTCAAGGAGTATTGGAGACTCTCAGAAACTCCTTGGATGATCCCAAAGTTTTGGTAGAGCGTTTATGGCACACAATGTGTTAAACAGAAAATGCATTTTCAGGTCAGGATACCATTGTTATCCAATCAGGATAGAGAACTCAAGACAGGATACAGATTAAACGAGGGAAATTGGAAGTGATGACACAAAGAAATGAACTGACAACATTGGAATTGGATACTCTCTTCTGATTGGCTGAAATGTTAAAGATCTAGAGAGGCGCAGAGACCCCTGTTACTGAACAAACACTCTGATGAGTACCGGACGGTACTACTTTTTAGTTGTAACCGAAAAATATCACTTACCCTTATGTTACCGACAGACGAGTCAAAGTTGTGTTCAATACACTAGGTTTATTTTCTATAATGAATTGTATCATCATTTCAATGTTTAACGTACTGTAGTTTTCCTTTAAAAAATGGATTTAAAAAAAAGGAACTGGTATCCAATCAACAACGATACCCAGCCCTACAGCTTCATGTTTACACTCAAGAGTTGAATTAACACTCAGGATGTTACTGTCTGAAAGCCATGAATATTATAACCGAGGCTTGATTCTTCACAAAAGTAGTGTTGATTTTGACAGCAAATTTTGATGTAGTTTTAGTCATAGTCTTTTGAATAAAATTCCGTTTAGTTTTAGTCATATTTTAGTCATCTGAAATGTTTTAGTTTTTGTCTAGTTTTAGTCAACTAAATATCAGAAGATTTTAGTCGACTAAATCTACAGTTGATTTAGTCGACTAAAATGTATGTTGGCGGTGCCTTGATGGCGTCGTAATGGCTAATTTTACACTCGGTTGCATGCTGAAAATAGCCGATCTACAAGCTCACAACACGTCGCAGCGCACACCCGAGCGCAACCAACCATAAAATGACTTGTCTTTTAGTTCTACTGGATCTCTTCTCCACTAGTCTCTCTCTAACATTTCAGTCTAGTTTTTATTTGTTGACGAAATTGTCAATATATTTAGTCTTAGTTTTAGTCATCATAGCTTAGTTTTTATTTAGTTTTCGTCAGTGAAAAAAGGTAGTCGACGGACGTTTTTCGTCATAGTTTTAGTCATGAAATCAACACTGCACAAAAGTCACATTTTGTGACATTGGGTTAGTCTGTACAACACGGACAACCCCGTCACTCACCCGTTCAACCACCAGAGGGCACTAGTCGATATAAATTGGCCAGTGATCCTCAACCTTTTTTATTTGAAGGACCCCTGGTTTATATATTAGGCCCCGGACCCCCATTTGATATGATTTCTCTTAATCTCTAGGGCCCCAAACCTACACTGTAAAATCATCAATGTTATTTTAACTCTGAGAGCGTACAAATGGAACCAAACCATTTGGTAAATCAATGTTATAGACCCATAAGGGTTCATCCATTTGGTTCATAATTATCAATCATTTTCAAGGACTCCACATTGAGGATGATACACACTAGAGCTCATATACTAAATGATATACTACAGGCTGAGTGCTTCAGTGGAACAGGGCCTCATCTGATAAGAAGTGTGTACTTCTAGGTGTGTGTCTTGGCATTCAAAGACAAGGGTTCTTTCTTGCCTGTGTGTAGTAGTGTGTGTGTGTGTGTGTAGTAGTGTGTGTAGTAGTGTGTAGTAGTAGTGCTCTGTTTAGTGCTGACTGTGGCCAAAGTAAACCTCACCTTGGATGACATAAGATGCTGCTGCACTGTGTGTGTGTGTGTGTGTGTGTGTGTGTGTGTGTGTGTGTGTGTGTGTGTGTGTGTGTGTGTGTGTGTGTGTGTGTGTGTGTGTGTGTGTGTGTGCGTGCGTGCGTGCGTGCGTGCGTGCGTGCGTGCGTGCGTGCGTGCGCACATTTTCACGATTTTTCTAAAGTAGAAGATCTACAAGCTCATAGCACGGCACTCTGTGGTTTATGTGCTTGTAGATCTGCTATTTTTGAATAGCCAAAGTATATAAGGTTAAAGAGGTTAAAAAAATATTGTGATGCTACATTAACACATTTAGCTGGGGACCCCCTGGAATCCCCCCAAGGACCCCTGGGGGTCCCGGACCTCACTTTGAGAACCAATGATGTAAAGTACACAATACATGATTTGAACATGCACAGTACATCATTATCAGACTTAAATGTACCCTTCAACTTGTTAATGGCCAAAATGATTGGATATACATGTTTTGTAGCAAATGTAGAAATATTAGACCTTAATTGTAAAACCTTCAGTCATGTTCAAATCATGTATATTTTACATTGCTTTCCAAATATTAATATTCTTTGAACATTTTGGACCGACTGTACAGTAATAGCCACTCTTCCTGTTACCTGTGTGCGTGCGGTCGGTCATGCACTGTGTTGGTGGTGGTCACTCAAAGTATCGTACCAGGCGGTGTGTCTTTACAGCAGGCTAATAGCTGCTCCACACAACCTCCTTGTCACTTTTAAGCCGGTGTCTCTCACGTGCACACCTTGGTAGCACGCACACGTACGTGCGCGTGGTGTCTCTCACGTGCACGCTGCCTTGCTCCAGGCTGTGTCCTCACACTTGGAGTATTTGACTGATATTAACCCACTGACCTCCAGAGGCACATTAATGCACTATAGCTGCTACACAGGCTCTCCTGGGAACACCGGATTACTCTCTCTCTCTCTCTCTCTCTCTCTCTCTTCCCTCTCTCTCTCTCCTCTCTCTCTCTCTCTCTCTCTCTCTCTCTCTCTCTCT
>NW_028155827.1:22500-56490 GCF_963454915.1 Gymnoscopelus microlampas | reverse complement strand
GTGCCGCGCTACGAGCTTGTATATCTGCTATTTTTGAATAGCCCAAAGTGTAAAATAATGCTTTTTAGCTCAAATCTAAAAATGACACAGTTCCAGGTCATAATGGGTTAAGGAGAACAATGCTGAAGGCGGTCAAGGTCACATTAGTGACAGATGTGCAGCTTAGGGAGTTTAGCATAAGACAATAAGTGAGCAGGGAAGTTTTAAGACACAGACACAAATGCACAAGCATTTCCCAAGATAGCAAAACGTAGCAGATATGTAGATATGCTATTTATTCATTTTTGTACAGCAAAAAAAGAAAGAAAGAAAAAAAAGGTTACTGTAATCAAGCCTAAAATCATATCTTAAGCAAGTAGTTATATACTTGATAGTTTAACTATCAAGTATCAGTGTTGGATGCCTGATTTGAAAGCCTGGACGAAAAACAGATTGTGCTATGATGACATGTGAGCTTGTAGATCTGATATTTTCAGTGCACAACCCCGCAATTAAATATATATCAGGCTTTAAGACTCACTAGGAAAATACTAGCCAAACAAGTTCATGTTTTTCTATAGCAATCTCTCATAAAATCTGTATAAAATACCGTCTATGATCACGCATCTTCAACTTCCGTTGCACTCTATACATCTGTAATTTGTAACATTGCTAAAGTTTATTGTATATGTCACTGAAATGACTTCGAAAACCATAAGCATGAGAGATTCAGGCTTCTTCCACAAACACACACACACACACACACACACGCACGCACGCACACACGCACACACACACACACACACACACACGCGCACACACACACACACACACACACACACACAATCACTCAAAATTTGCAGCCCAGAAGGACAAAAAAAACCTCACCACCCCAGACTACAATACAATCACTAGCATATCAGTAACACACAACGCGACCAGTTCCGCTCCGAAGAGCTCAACAAAACCCCAGCGCTGTGGGGCTGTTTAAACAACAGTCGGACTGTCCTGTCATCCATTGTTCCCGCAGCATCTGTCCTCAATCAGTTCGGTACACTGCGAGAGAGAGAGAGAGAGGGAAAGGCTGTGGGCCTCCGTGATGGCGGCGCGGATTCAATTGTGCTCCGCGGGCCTGTGATGTAATTGCATGCGCAATGGAGAAAAACCTCAAGCCAGGGACAATAAACATCACAAACACGTGTTTGTTTGCTCGCCAGCCAGAGCTAAACATGTGGAAGTGCTGTAGTGCATTGCATTGGTTCTCAAAGTGGGGTCCGGGGACCCCCAGGGGTCCTTGAGGGAGTTCCAGGGGGTCCCCAGCTAAATGACAGATTAGGCACCAAATGGACCCTTATGGGTCTGTAACTCTGAGAGTGTACAAATGGAACCAAATGGACCCTAACGGGTCCATTTGGTTCCATTTGTACACTCTCAGAGTTAAATTGACATAGATTTTACAATATAAATTGCGTCCAAGTGATAGAAATGGCATTAAATGGGGGTCCGTAGCCCTAATGCATGTCAAACTGGGGGTCCTTGAAATTAAAATGGTTGAGAATCACTGCTAGAGCTGTAAAAAATCTTCTCTTATGGGGGTCCCTGGCATGTCTTTTGAATTGGGGGTCCGCGGGCTAATAAGTGTCAATTTGGGGGTCCTTGACATGAAAAAGTTTGAGAACCACTGCTGTAGTGAACACGTGATTTATAACTCGGTCCGCGCGCCGTGTCGCGTACGTACCCGACACGGCAGATCTACGAGCTTATATGCGCTGTGAGCTTATAGATCGTCCGTTTTCGTATAAATCAAGCTTGAACCAACGGTGCGCGGGGGGGGGGGGGGGGGGGGGACGCTGCCTCCGAGATCTGGATCCAGTGAACGAGAGAGCTGAGGAGTCTGTCTCTCTCTCGTTCCCGCGGACTCGGAAACGGGCGCAGACAGATGCATGGGCCATGGGGTGCAAAGACTAACAATGCACGTACAGATGAACACACCCACACACAAGCATGTACGCGCACACACACACACACACACACACACACACACACACCACACACACACACACACACACACACACACACACACACACACACACACACACACACACACACACACACACACACGCAGAAAGACAGACATACAGAATTATGCAGATGAAAACAGACATAGTTTATGCAGATGCACGTTCACGCACGCACGCACACACACACACACACACACACACACACACACACACACACACACACACACACACACACACACACACACACACACACACACACACACGCTCTCTCTGGGCAGCTTCTTTGTGTTGAATTAGTTTATCAGTGGCTACCGTTGCTGGCGACGGAATCCACCGCAGACGCGTGTAGACGAGTACGAAGCCCGATTCTAGAAGCACATGTCCTGCCACGGTTGGGACATGTGAGGCCTGGATCAGGAGATGTTTGACCCCGGTATGGGGTGTTGCCTCTGCATCACACTAATAAACCCATCACCTTCAAATATCTACGTCCATGTCAGAACCCTGAGGCAAGCCCGCGGGTGAAGTCTAACCTCTCTCTCTCTCTCTCTCTCTTTTAACCCATTAATTAAGACCTGGAACTGTGTCATTTTTAGATTTGAGCTAAAAAGCATTATTTTACACTTTGGGCTATTCAAAAATAGCAGATATACAAGCTCATAGCGCGGCACCGAGTGCCGCGCTACGAGCTTGTAGATCTGCTATTTTTGAAAAATCGTGAAAATGTTTGCAAATCTTCTGAATATATATTTTTAAAGCAAACATTTTTAACTCAAATCTTTGCTTCTGGGGGGGTCCCTGGAACAACATATTTTGATGGGGTCCGCGGCCAAATTACATATAATTGTGGGGGTCCTTGACATGAAAAAGATTGAGCACCACTGATATAGAAACATATGCTTTTCAGAAAACTGTTGAGATTTAGAAGACATGTAGAATTGGCTTCAGGTCTCAATGGGTTAAATTCCATATCCATTCCATGTACTGTACCATGGTGTGGTTAAAACCGTGGAAATTGTATCTCTGTGTACAGTATGTCAAGTATTTTTCTCTATACGTTTGATCCTCCAGAATACTGTTAATCCAAGAGTATGCACATCGAACACACAACTTTCTGTTTTTTTTAAGATATTTTTTTTGGGGCTTTTATGCCTTTATTTGACCAGACAGTAGGCTGACAGGAAATGGGGAGAGAGACGGGGGGGGGGGGGGGGGGGGGGCGGGGGTGACACACAGCAAAGGTCGTCGGGACCGGGAGTCGAACCCGCGACACGCCGTCAAGCTGGATTACCAGCGTATATGTGGTACTGTATGTGCCTGGACCGCTCCTCTCTGTCTCTTTTTGTGTTATGTTTTTAACAGTCATTGTAAACCGTACCTCTGTAGGCTACGTTTTGCAAACTGTTAATAAAGTACGCAAATACAGGACGCATGGCGGTGTCGGGTTGCGACGGAGCGCTTGTTTCGTGTCACTGAACGTCCCCGGCGTGCAGCACCTTGTCCTTTGACTGCATGCTGCGTTCAGTGAGGCTCTGATTAGCGCTCATTGAGTGACTTCATGGCACCTCGGTCTGAGTTGCGTGCCCTCCTCCTGCCTCAAAGCTGTCTTCAGTAATGCTATCGTCTGAAGAGCAAGACTTTTGGTTGTAAAACTCTATAGGAATGCTTTTGGAGATGTGCGTGTGCAAGAGCGCCAACCAAACCAAAACACATGATTTTTTTGGGTGCAGTGAATCTTTCAACACTTAACCCTTTAAGACCTGAAGAAGCATATGTGTCACATTTTCATTTGAGCTAAAAAGCATTATTTTACACTTTGGGCTATTCAAAAATAGCAGATATACAAGCTCGTAGCGCGGCACCGAGTGCCGCGCTACGAGCTTGTAGATCTGCTATTTTTGAAAAATCGCGATTTGTGCAAATCTTTGAATATATATATATATTTTTAAGTGAACATTTGTAACTCAAATCTTTGCTTCTGGGGGGTCCCTGGAACCAAATCATTTGAGATGGGGGTCCGCGGCCAAATACATACACATTTTGGGGTCCTTGACATGAAAAAGTTTGAGCACCACTATAGAAACATACGTTTTTCAGAAAACTGTTGGGATTTAGACATTTGTAGAATCGGAACCTCAGGCCTTTTTAATATTCCAACATTGCAAGTCAACCTCCCCCCCTCACACACACACAGACACACACACTCACACACACACACACACACACACACACACACACACACACACACACACACACACACACACACACGCACACACACACACACGCGCACCCTTCAAAGTTATGCATTAAGCCATTCTTTCCCAGCGGTTTAATGGTGATTGTCACATCCAGTCACGTTGACTGTGGGTGAACTCCGACTCTGAACCCTCACCTTTCACTCGTGTCAAACTGGGGCATATGAGCTCCCCGGGGGGGGGGGGGGGGGGTATGAGCTCCCCGGGGGGGGGCGGGGGGATGTCGTAAAAGCCACAGAAGGAAGAGAGTTTTACAGTGAAAGTGTCCCGATGCGACAGTTAGCGTCTCGGATATACCCCACGTATAACTTCACCACCTCCTCGCAGAAGAGGCGTCTGCCACGGAGGTCTCTGTGCAGCATTCAGACCATGGGGGGTGGGGGGGGGGGGGTTCCAGGGGGTCCCCAGCAAAATGTGTCAATATAGCGTCACATACATTTGAACCACTTTAACCTTTTATACTTTGGCTATTCAAAAATAGCAGATCTACAAGCTCATAGCGCGGCACCTATGAGCTTGTAGATCTGCTATGCAAACCTTTGAATATATATTTTGCAACCCTTTGAATATATATATTTTTTAAAGCCAACATTTGTAACTCAAATCTTTGCTTCTGGGGGGGTCCCTGGAACAAAATATTTTGAGATGGGGGTCTGCGGCCAAATGCATATCATTTTGGAGGTCCTTGACATGAAAAAGTTTGAGAACCACTGATATAATATAGTGCAGGTATATCGTTACTACTTTGTTCTAGAAAGCGATCCAGAAAAGATAATGCTTTTTCTACAGTCACAGTAGTAGGTAAGATATTCGATATAAGATAGTCTTCCCCATGGAGACTTGAATTCATGGTTATTTTTTTGTTTTTGTCACATTCCTAAGCCAATAATGTGATGACCGACGGAAAGATGCTAATGTCACCAAAGGGTCTCCATTGGGTCTCCTACCGGAGAGTTCGCCGGTCATCAAATTATTGGCTCAGGAATGCGACAAAAACAAAACAATCGCCATGAATTCAAAGCTTCACGGGGTGTGTAAATGATAGAAAATAAGTCTGTTTTTGGGTGAACTACTCCTTTAAGCCTTATATACTTAGTTGTATGACAAATAAGGTGGGGAAATATATATATATATAAAATGACCTCAGAAGTGTCTTAAAGTTAAATTGAATCTCCAACTATAAGCCTCCCCCAACCCCCACTGTGACAGTTCCATTCCAAAATGTTTGATTTTCATTTTGTTTCAAAAACAAGCAAACTAACCCTCAATCATTACCTATACCTGATAACTTTGAGTTCCTAATTAATTACCGTATTTTGCATGATTTTTTTTTGCATAATCTTCATAATCAATTCCATGTTAAAAAATGTCATAAATTAAAAAATAAAAATAAATAGTGGAAATAGCAGATCTATAAGCTCAAAACGCGTCGCGATGCGATGCGTTTTGAGCTTATAGATCTGCATTTCAACTATTATATGTTAATTTTAAGTATAAAGTAATTAAATATGTGTTATTTGTCATATCTGCCCTGTGCAACTTTTGTTTACGAAAGCTAAAAGCCAAACAGAAATGTGATTTTTATTCATAATGTTCCATTAATTTTCAACGACAGAAACACAATTTAATCGTTAATCGAAATTATTTGAGTGATAAGTAATCGGCAACGTGAATTTGTAATCGTGACAGCCCTATCCGTGGCGTTGGCAGTATTAGTGTCTCTGCAGTGTGGTGGCGTGTGGTGGTCCGTGGCGTTGTGTGGCTGATGGCAGTATTAGTGTCTGAGCAGTGTGGTGGTCCATGGCGTTGTGTGGCTGATGGCAGTATTAGTGTTGTGTGGCTGATGGCAGTATTAGTGTCTGAGCAGTGTGGTGGTCCGTGGCGTGTGGTGGTCCGTGGTGTTGTGTGGCTGATGGCAGTATTAGTGTCACAGACACATCACCTTAAGGGGCCAGACTAAATCCACTTAAAGAACCTCAACAATGTAGTGGACCGCACGCCACGGGATTTACTGAAATGCCTCTAAATTAACATGTGATAGTGCTTTAATGCCTCCAACTTATTTTTCTCGCCCATGCTCTCTCTCTCTCTCTCTCTCTCTCTCTCTCTCTCTCTCTCTCTCTCTCTCTCTCTCTCTCTCTCTATGTCCCTCTCTCTCTCTCTCTCTCTCTCTCTCTCTCTCTCTCTCTCTATGTCCCTCTCTCTCTTTCTCTCTCTCTCTCTCTCTCTCTCTCTCTCTCTATGTCCCTCTCTCTCTCTCTCTCTCTCTCTCTCTCTCTCTCTCTATGTCCCTCTCTCTCTTTCTCTCTCTCTCTCAAATAGCATACTGTATATGACTCACTAATTCTGTCTCTCCTTAAATCTTTCCCTCCCTCTCTCTCTCTCTCCCTCTCTCTCTCTCCCTCCCTTTAAGCAATGTGTGAGTGGGAAAGTCCAGTGCAATTCAGAGTCCCGTCACTAATGGCTGATCATAATGGATGGTTATTGTTGAGTAATAATGTGAGGGCTTCACAGCCAAGCTGTAAGGATGTGTTATTAGGTAATGTAGCGTGAACGTGGGAGCAAGCTTAAAGCAGCAATACAAATTTTCAAAAATAGCAGATGTACTATTCGCATTGTGAGCTTGTAGATCTGCTATTTCCAAAAGATTGCTATACATTTGAAAACTTGAAATGGGACATTCGGCATAATGAGTACTTTTACTTTTGGTACTTTTTAAGTACATTTTGATGCCAATACTTTTGTACTTTATTTACTCAAGTAAATTTTGCATTCCGGAACTTTTGATTGTAACAGAGTATTTCTACATTGCGGTATTGATACTTTTACTTTGGCAAAGCAATTGAGTGCTTTTCCCACCACTGTCTGTGACTCCCATGGGGCAGTGATGATGAGACTAGCCCATTAAGACCTGGAACGCATCTGTGTCACTTTTTGATTTGAGCTAAAAAAGCATTATTTTACACTTTGGCTATTCAAAAATAGCAGATCTACAAGCTCGTAGCGCGGCACCGAGTGCCGCGCTACGAGCTTGTAGATCTGCTATTTTTGAAAAATCGTGAAAATGTGTGCAAATCTTTGAATATATATTGTTATATAACATTTTTAACTTGAATCTTTGCTTCTGGGGGGTCCCTGGAACAACATTTTTTGAGATGGGGGTCCGCGGCCAAATTCATATCATTTTGGGGGTCCTTGGCATGAAAAAGTTTGACCACCACTGATATAGAAACATACGTTTTCTCAGAATACTGTTGGGATATAGAAGACATTATGTAGAATCGGCTTCAGGTCTTAATGGGCTAGACATAGTGAGGGCAGTGAGGAGGTGTGTGACATGCTACACAGATCGTGTGCCAGATTCAAACGCTGGGCAGTGCCAGTTACGTGACACGGCATAAAGCCTTGATTCTGACACGGCGTGCAATCAAGGATAAATCAGGCATAAATAAGTGCATGAAGTCATGAAGGCATCGGAGCAGAGCCCGCAACCCTCTATGTTTTATGGTTGCTTTCCCACTGTGTGGTACCGGGCTCAACGCGACTCCACTCTACTCAAAGTGACAGGAGGAGATTTTAGGGGATTACCACCCTGATGATGGTATTTGGGATTTTTTTTTAAATCTGTAGGCTACAACTTTCTTTTGCCTATCCAGGAGTGTTCCACAAACACTCCTTTGACATTTTTGTACAGTGCATTTTAACGTGAGATGTATTCAATTTAAAAACATTTTCTCAAATGGGTGACCAGTTTGACATGTCTTTTCATGTCAAGGACCCCCAAATTGACACTTATTTGCCTGCGGACCCCCATAAGAGAAGATTTTTTTCCCCCGTCTCTAGCAGTGATTTTCAACCATTTTAATTTCAAGGACCCTCAGTTTGACACGCATTAGGCTACGGATCCCCATGGCATTTCTATCTCTGGGACCCCAATATATATTGTAAAATCCATGATAATGGAGTGTACAAATGGAACAAATGTGCATTTGGTTCCATTTGTACACTCTCTTGAGTTACAGACCCATAAGGGTCAATTTGGTTCCTAACTATCATTTAGCTGGGGACCCCCTGGAACTCCCTCAAGGACCCCTGGGGGTCCCCGGACCCCACTTTGAGAACCAATGCTGTATGACAAAAAGTTAGATGTGCTGAACTTTTTCATGCCAGGGACCCCTAAATTGATATACATTTGGCCGCGGACCACCATCTGAAAATGTTTTGTGCCAGGGACCCCCAGAAGCAAAGATTTGAGTTAATGTTCTCTTTGAAAAATTAATATATTCAAAGATATGCACACATTTTCAAGATTTTTCAAAAATAGCAGATCTACAAGCTTGTAGATCTGCTATTTTTGAATAGCCAAAGCTAAGTGGTTAAAATGATTCTGAGGCTATGTTAACTGATTTAGCTGGGGACCCCCTGGTAGCCCCCCAAGGACCACTGGTGGTCCCCGGACCACCGGTTGAAAACCACTGACTTAGATGACAGGGTTGGGTAGGGTCCCTTTCACAAGATAATCAGGTTACAATATAATCGGACTGCCTGCTCAAAACTATAATCGGCAGAGTCCAAGAATGATGCCCTTCGTCACACCACGTAACACTTGGCAGCTATTATACGAGCCCTCCGGAATACCCCGGCGCCTCATGGCTGCGTCCCAACGCCCGCGCTGTCCCAAACCCACCGCGGGGAGAGAGGAAGAGGAAGTGCGTGTCACAACCGATCTGCGCTTTGTTAACCCATTAAGACCTGGAACTGTGTCATTTTTTGATTTGAGCTAAAAAAGCATTGTTTTACACTTTGGGCTATTCAAAAATAGCAGATATACAAGCTCATAGCGCGGCACCGAGTGCCGCGCTACGAGCTTGTAGATCTGCTATTTTTTTTAAATCGTGAAAATGTGTGCAAATCTTTGAATATATATATATTTTTAAAGCGAACATTTTTAACTCAAATCTTTGATTCTGGGGTCCCTGGAACAAGATATTTTGATGGGGGTCCGCGGCCAAATACATATCATTTTGGGGGTCCTTGACATGAAAAAGTTTGAGCACCACTGATATAGAAACATACGTTTTTCAGAAAACTGTCGAGATTTAGGAGACATGTAGAATCGGCTTTAGGTCTCAATGGGTTAAAGGGGGAGAGTCTCACACTTAATGGCAACAATGTGTTCTTCTCCTACCTCAAGAACGAGCGTTTAATAGCAAAGGGGGGGGGGGGGGGGGGGGCTGGCCATGTTGCGCTTGCGGCTAGCTATGCTAATACCCTGCAATTTGCCCGGGATAACGAGGGAAGTTATTTCCATGCGTGGGTCAAATGCAAAGTGCGCGCAGGGCATCTTCTGAACGCTGCAGCCCGAAGTTCAGGGAGAGTTCAAGGGAAAGCGGGGGCATCATTTTCATAATCAGCAGTGAAATATTGAGGCCAACAGTGTGGGCCCCTAGGTCTTCACTTCACCATTTACCACACTATAAAATATAAGAGTGTTCGTTTAAATCTGAGAGTGGACGAATGGAATTAGATTTTGTCATTGGAAAAGGTCCCTCTTAGATCAACATGGTGGTACTCTGACTGGTTTCGGAAACTGGTTTGACTGGGTTCCATCAATTGGTTGTCACAGAGTGTCTATAGCAGTGATATTCAACTGGCGGCCCGCGGGCCAAATCCGGCCCTAGCCGAGCTTTCTTGTGGCCCCTGGAACACATTCCATATTCCATGTAAAAATAAATATTTTTTTCATAACCGGTAACTGAAGCTTGTTAATGGTTAACCAACCAATAACCTGATGAGAGTAAAATGTAGGCTATACGGTTTAGAATGGAGGGTTAATTAACACCCACCGCCTACTGTATTTTCAGTCAAGACACTGCTACAAGAAATGGTGAATGTAATCTTTGGTGAGTAAATTGTGGAGACCATCCACCACTCGGGGCGGTATGTTTCCTAATAATACTACTGTAGATCTGCTGTGCTGCGTGTTGTTGTAGCACGTCTGGGGTAGCTAGATTAGGCAGGGGGCCACAAATGACTTGAAGTTGGGTGCCTCAAGACGGTGAAAACAAAAATGAACAAAATGTTCATAGTTAACCGAAACCATTGAGGAAATGGTTGGTTAAAGGGTTCATTTAGTATGCTATTATTTTATACATTTTTTGGTGCAATGGTAGCTGTCAAGCAGGCGTGTTACAATTGCTGCATAACTGCCTGGTTCTGCGTTAAACGTTAAACATGGAGAAATTAACAGGGGTACATTTAGTGCTTGCCTGAAAGATATTTTTTACTCCAGTAAAGGTTAGTCACCCCTAAGAAAATCACGTAAAGTGTTCAGGTTCACATCATATTAAGAAATGTATCTGGTGTTAAGTATTTAAGTGTCAAAAGTAAAAGTAACTAGAAAAAGTGCTCCTCGGAGCACAGGTCTCCGCCAGGTCAGGTAGGTTATTGTGACCTCCTGGTGGCACTATAATAGGCCAATATGAAAAGGGTGCCATTTCTTCTTAGGCCTTGCACGACAATCAGACACTGCATTCATGATTTTGATTTGAGGCATTTTTTTCAAAAAAAAATGTTTTGCTAAATTAGACCTGCTGGTGGCGCTATAACAGGCCAATGTTAAAAGGGTGACATTTGCTCCTCAACATAGTGAGAATGTGCGTGCAAAGTTTCGGATGCTGCGTTCATGATTTGCGGCATTTTGTTCAAAACAAGCCACTACTGCAAACTTTAGATGTCAATCTTAGCCAATCAGGATGGAATATGAAAAATCACACACATCCGTCTTGATCACATGACTATAGAGATCATGTGTACCGATGTGCGTGAAATTTGGATAAAATTGGAAGGAGTAATATAAAAAAAATGTTTTACATAAGTCGGCCTCCTGGTGGCGCTATAAAAGGCAGATGTGAAAAAAGCAAGGCAAAGGTTTTTCCTTGACCTCTAGGGAGTGCACTTACAAAGTTTTACACAGATTGGTGCAGTTATAGGTAAAAACACGAATCGGCCTGTTATAGCGCCACCATGAGGCTGATTTGAAAATGTTCAAGTGGCATTTCTTCCTGGGTATAGTGGAAATATGCGTGGGAAATTTCAAGGATATTGCATGCTATGTTCATGATTTGAGATATTTTGTTCAAAACGGAGCACTCCTACAAACTTTGAAAGACAATTTTTGCCAATCAGGATGGAATATGAAAAATCTGAAATGAGCCGTTTCTTTTAATGACTATAGAGATACTGTGTACCGATTTGGGGGAGTTTTGGCCAAAATTTGTAGGAGTACTGTTCAAAAATGTGTTTTGCAAAAATCGTCCTCCTGGTGGCGCTATAAAAGTCCCATGTGAGAAATTTGGAGCAGAGGTTCGGCTTTGGCATCCAGGGACTGTGTGTGCACAGTTTCGCTGCGATCAAGCCAACGGTGCCAGAGATTAGCTGTACACAGACAAGACAGAATGACACACACACGGACGGACGGACGGACGGACGGACAGGGGGTAAAACATACTCTCTCGCCATGCCTTTCGGCCTGGCGGAGACAATAAAGACCTTTTCATGGTACAAAGAAACAAAACAGCCAGAAATGTTGTCTACTTCTCTCTACTTTCAGAATAATGTAGCTTTCAAGTAGTTCAGCTGTTTTTCATTGGCATATCAACATAAAAGAGCATAACAGATGAGATTTCGGTGGCTTTCAAATCAACCAATTGGTTAGTTTTGAGTAGATTTTGTCCATCTTCTACATCTCGATCCACTTGTAGGTTTTACACAGTATGATTCATTCATCCTGGGCTGAATGATGGTCTAACTCTCCACTATTAATGAAAGAATGCATCATAAGTGCTTGTGCTCTTTTCAGCCGGATGCTCAGCAAAAACCTTTCTTTCATACGAACATGTAAACACTTCACCTTGCCAGCCTTCCTCCAATTCTCATCTCACAAAGACACTTCAATGCCAGGGACCCGTGCACAGAACGCACTGAAATATCTACTTCCTGTTTTCTCAATATCCAAATCAAAGTCTGTTCATTATAAAGGACTGGCACAGAAATGATCCTATCAAACATCTAAAGGCATGAATGCAGTATGAAGCAGGCCCTAATAAGTTAATAAGGAATATGTCCATTGGTGTGTCCTACATACAGTAGCACACACAACAAACAGTCAAACGGTTAACCACGAAGACGGTCTTGTGGCCCGCGACTTCAAGTAATTTTACAATTGTGGCCCCCTGCCTAATCTACTGTAGTTGAATACCCCTGGTCTATAGTATCTTGTCTTTGTGTCTGCAGGTCGCAAGTAAACCTGTGTGTGGAGATGTGATGGAACAAGCAAGAGTCAATCTATAACTCTCAGAACGCCCAACAACAGGTAAATTAACACTTTTGTTGTTGTTGCTTTCACGCAGTGTGCACGTGAATTCTGGAGACTTAAAGGAGCATTTCACCCCTGGAAGAACTTACAGTCACTCAATGTTAATAATATTTGTTGTAGATAACAGTAGCAAAATTTGAAATTTGCACCCTAGAAGTCTGTGTGTTTGACTGGGGTTTGACTGGACTGCTGTATTACTACAATGACCATAATGCTTTGGGGCTCTGCCCTTCCTTGTGGGGAGGGGAGGCTGCGTGGGGGTGTGGTCTACATTGTAGTCAGGATATAAGGTGAGATAAAGAGACTATGAGTCAAATGACTCATAGTCTCTGAGGATATGGATACAAATCTGAAAATACAGATAAAACTCAAAAAACCAGCCTGATCGCCAGAGAATTAGTATACATTGCACGGATTTGTGCACGTCATTCCGTGCATAGTCGCCTAGAAACCCCCAAATTCCGTGCATATGTACGGGGAGTCCCACGGTGGGCGTAACCAGTCGCAACCCGGAAAAACCAGGAAGTAGAGCAGTCCCCACAACAAAATTTACGATTCAGTGCCTATCGGTATGTAACTCAAACGGCGCTGAGTAGGCTCAAGGGAATGTCGCAATGTTCAGGACGGCAACTCGCTCGCTTTAGCTCGCTCGGTGGTCCTTCACACGGCGACAATTCCCTTGAGACTGCGCGCCTCCGAAATGGTTTAGTCACAATGGGGGAGATGCGAGGCGGCTATGCACGGAATTTGTGGTTTTCCAGTAGTCTATGCACGGATTTTGAGAAATGTTGAAAACGTTCAATGAGAACGTTTCCTCTGGCGATCGGGTTGCAAAAAACACACCAGCATCATGTTTATGGGTCCTAGACCCCAGCTAAAAATAGGGGTTTGATGCAAAATTGGCGAAATGTCCCTTTAAAAAGAAAGTATGCCTCAGCTGACATGCATGGATTATATATATAAATTATATATATAATACACGCACGCACGCACGCGTGTGTGTGTGTGTGTATATATATATATATATGCGCGCACTGGGCAAAAGATTAGTCATTTTATTTACAAGCGGAAGAGTACCCTGGTCATACTGTTTTTCTTTTGGGATTCCAATTAAAATCCTTTTTAGGCTACCTAAGAGAACCTCTCCAAACATGCACTTTGATAGTTTATGTCCTGTTATGGCCTTGTACTCCTCTCTTTGCTTTATTTCTATTACTCTGAGAGGGGGAGGGGGTGCGGGGGTGAGGACGACTAGGGGGGGGGGGGGGGGGGGGGTGAAGGTGCCTCCATGTCTGTCAGATGTTTTATTCATCTGGTGTCCTGTCTCCAGATGGAAGAGGTTTGTTACGCAGTGAGCTGTCACACAAACCTGCCACTGAGAGGGAGTGATGGAGGGAAGCAGACAGAGGGGGGGATGGATGGATTAACCCATTAAGACCTGAGAAATCTAAATCCTAACAGTTTTTCGGAAAAAAATATTTTAAAAAAAATTCACGATTTTTCAAAAATAGCAGATCTACAAGCTCATAGCGCGGCACTCGGTGCCGCGCTATGAGCTTGTATATCTGCTATTTTTGAATAGCCAAAGAAATCTAAAATGACGCATCCCCGGTCTCAATTAATACAGTGGTTCTCAAACTTTTTCATGTCAAGCACCCCCAAAATGAAATGTGTTTGGCCGCGGACCCCCATCTCAAAATATTTGGTTCCAGGGACCCCCCAGAGGCAAAGATTTGAGTTACAGATGTTCGCTTTAAAAAAATATAAATATTAAAAGATTTGCACACATTTTCATGATTTTTCAAAAATAGCAGATCTACAAGCTCATAGCGCGGCACTCGGTGCCGCGCTATGAGCTTGTAGATCTGCTATTTTTGAATGGACAAAGTATAGGGGTTAAAGTGATTGTGACGTTTTATCTACACATTTTGCTGGGGACCCCCTGGTACCGCCCCAAGGACCCCTGGGCGTCCCCGGACCCCACTTTGAGAACCAATGGATTAATAGATAGACAGTTGATTGATTGAATACTTTATTAGTCAGAGAAGTTAACAGCACATGACCAGTCAGACATTAAAGCTAAAAGCAAAAAAAAAGTTGCCATTGTGGACCTATGTATTCAATTCAATAGATGGATGGATGGAGAGACATAGATACAGACAGACAGATAGTTGGAAGATTGTTAGAGTTGAGATGTTTCTGAGGAAAAAGATGGAGAGAGAGAGAGAGAGAGAGAGAGAGAGAGAGACAGAGAGAGAGGTTGATACTTTCCCCCTCACATGTGCACAGTGAGCAGAACTCTCATGAATCTCCCATTGACGCACAGAAAAGATTTAGGTGAAACATACCTGCTGCTCATGTAGGATTTGGCCCATATTTCCTTACTTCCCTGTGTTCACTTGTAAAACCGTGTCTGCGCGTGTGTGCGTGCGTGCGTGCGTGCGTGCGTGCGTGCGTGCGTGTGCGTGTGCGTGTGCGTGTGTGCGTGCATGATAGAGAGAGAATGTATGAGTCCTTGTTTTTTTCTGCATCAACGTGTTTTTGACACATGCACTCTTTGTGTGTGTGTGTGTGTGTATGGTGTGTGTGAATGAGAGAGAGACTGTGAATGTCTTAGTTTTGTTCCGCATCAACATGTTCTTGACACATGCACTCTGTGTGTGTGTGTGTGTGTGTGTGTGTGTGTGTGTGTGTGTGTGTGTGTGTGTGTGTGTGTGTCTGTGTGTGTGTGTGAACACCTGCAAGCCTCAAGGTGCGCGTCGTCATCACCATTTGAACTCAGGGAGGCAGAGAAAGGGAGGACCGGACTGGAACGGAGGGAGAGAGAGAGAGAGAGAGAGAGAGAGAGAGAGAGAGAGAGAGAGAGAGAGAGAGAGAGAGAGAGAGAGAGAGAGAGAGAGAGAGAGAGAGAGAGAGAGAGAGAGAGAGAGAGAGAGAGAGAGAGAGAGAGAGAGAGAGAGAGAGAGAGAGAGAGAGAGAGAGAGAGAGAGAGAGAGAGCAAAACAGACAGTTGAACGACAAACGGGAAGGGAGGAAGTTGTCAAAGGGCGATAAAGTATGAAACGATGAGAGGGTCGAGGCAAAATGGGAGGAGGGGCGGAAAGAGGTTGAATGGGGGAGACGTGGGGGGGGGGTTACAGGGGCAGTGGTGGAAGAAATACTCTGATTTGTTACTTAACCCATTAAAGACCTGGAACGCATCGAAAAAGCATTATTTTACACCTTGGCTATTCAAAAATAGCAGATATACAAGCTCGTAGCGCGGCACCGAGTGCCGCGCTACGAGCTTGTAGATCTGCTATTTTTGAAAATTTGTGAAAATGTGTGCAAATCTTTGAATATATATTGGGGGTCCGTGGTCAAATACATATCATTTTGGGGGTCCTTGACATGAAAAAGTTTGAGAACCACTGATATAGAAACATCATTTTTTTCAGAATGCTGTTGGGATTTAGAAGACATTTGTAGAATCGGCTTCAAGTCTTAATGGGTTAAGCCATTCAATCCAGGAACGCATCTGTGTCATTTTAGATTTCTTTAGGCCTTTCAAAAGCTTGTAGATCTGCTATGTTTGGAAAATCGTTTACAGATACAGTTACAGTGCATTTGATGATTTTGTCATTCTACGACCTACGGTTCAAAAGTTAAAGGCCAAAAGGTAAAGTGGGCTGTTATAGCGCCACCATGTGGCCGACTGGTGTAATGATTTTAATGATAATTTGGCAATAAACTATGAACCTCCCCTCCAAGTTTTTTAAGTTTAAAAAACATACTTGAATTTGAGTTTTTTCATGTTCCCATTAAAGTGGATGGGGAAATGTAATGCACTAATAAATCAATATCAATTAAACTATGTAACCAATCTCTTAGCAAAATACAAGCAGTCTAGTCCCGGTGAAGCCGGTCATTTCGACATATGGCACAACATTTGGGAAAAAACTCTGGGAGAAATAGCGTGCAAGAAAAAAGGTTATCTAGAAAGTGGATGGAACGCTTCTGTGTCACTTTAGATTTCTTTGGCTATTCAAAAATAGCAGATATACAAGCTCATAGCGCGGCACCGAGTGCCGCGCTATGAGCTTGTAGATCTGCTATTTTTGAAAAATCGTGAAAAAATATTTTTTATATTTGTTTTTCATGAAACTGTTAGGATTTAGATTTTTTTAAAGAATCGCCTCAGGTCTTAGTGGGAAGAGTACTATAGTCTGGTTGCCCTATTCAGGCAACCACACTAACTAAAAAGTACAATATTTGCCTGTAGTGGAGCTAAAGTTTGAAATGTTCAAGTTAAAGTAAATGTATCTTAAGTAAAAGCACTCTGTTACTGTTACAGTACAGTGCTTGAGTAAATGTACTCTGTACCACCGGAGAGGGGGATTGTGGGAGAGGGGGCGGGGCAGGAGGAGGAGGAGGAGGAGGAGGAGGAGGAAAGTGTCTGGGACAGATTATCCTTGGAAGGCAATCAATCTTCTCTGATCTTCAGGAGACAGCGGCGGGGGGGTGTACAGCACACACACACACACACACACACACACACACACACACACACACACACACACACACACACACACACACACACACACACACACACACACACACACACACACACACACACACGCGCGTGCACAAACATACACATGTACATATACACATACACTCCTGCACATGAATACTAGATTAACACATTATGCAAATTCACGCACACAAGCAGGGATGTAAGAACACATACCGTCCGTGCACACAATCAAGGATGCAGGGATGAACGCGCGCACACACACACACACACACACACACACACACACACACACACACACACACACACACACACACACACACACACACACACACACACACACACACACAGCCCTCATGCTGAGGGATCAGTCCCTTGTTCTTGACCTGGGATGTCTCCATTTAGTCTCTTTTACATTCTTTCTTTCTCTCTCTCTCTCTCTCTCTCTCTCTCTCTCTCTCTCTTCTGTCTGTCTGTCTGTCTGTCTGTCTGTCTGTCTGTCTGTCTGTCTGTCTGTATGTCTCTCTCTCCTCTTCCCTTAGCCTTTGTATTGTAAAGCGGTTGCTTTAACATATTTTCCAAAGTTAATATTAATACTTAATCTTTTCTCAGCCCATATACTCCATTTCCCGACTGCCCTTTAAAAACAACCGTCACCTTTTTTTCCCTTTTTTTTTAAAACTTTCTGCTATTAATCATTTCATAAGAGTGTCACTTCTTTCCAAACAGTCTTTTCTTGACTTTTGGACTTTTCAAATTGCAGATAATAGCGTTGTTTCTCAAGGTGTACGTTTGAACTTGAACGGGGTCCCTCTCTCTCTCAAGACACATGGCTGCAATTTAGGGAGATGGTAGTACTGTGGGACATAAGGCTGCATTTTAGTTACATGTGTGAAGAAACTGTGGATCCAACCACATGAGTCTGAGAACCAGTGCTGGGAAAAGTACTGTTTTAAAAAGTACGGAATTCAAAATTTACTTAAAAGTACAAAAGTATTGGTATCAAAATGTACTTAAAAGTACAAAAAGTAAAAGTACTAAAATGTTTGAAAATAGCAGATCTAGATTGACTATTTTCAAATAGCCTAGGTATAAAATAGGGCTAAAGTGGTTAATGTAGGTTTTATAATAACAATAGTTACTTTGAAGATACAAATTATTATTATTATAGTAACTAAAGTTTTCAAATAATTGTAGTGGATTAAAAGTACAATATTTGCCTCTGAGATGTAGTGGAGTAAAAGTACAATATTTGCCTCTGAGAAAAACAAACCCTCAAAATTGTTCTTAAGTACAGTACTTGAGTAAATCTACTTAATTACTTTACACCACTGCTGAGAACCATAAAGCGTTGGCGTTGCGCGGCTCTGGTCCACAGATGGTCCATAACACAGGCCTATATTGTGTCAACAGAGCCGGGTGCAAACAAACTGTGGTATCTGGTCCATAAACAGTCGCGGCTTCCTCTTTCACTTTTTTGTAAATCTGCCCCCCCTGCATGGCAACGGCATTCCAAGAGTTCTGGACCAGAATGAGACGGATCAGTGGTTCTCAACCTTTGTATGGATCGTGGCCCACTTGAAAATCGCGGTCCACCCTTTGGCTATTCAAAAAATAGCAGATCTACAAGCTCGTAGCGCGGCACCGAGTGCCGCGCTACGAGCTTGTAGATCTGCTATTTTTTGAAAAATCGTGAAAATGTGTGCAAACCTTTGAATATATATATTGTTTTAAAGCGAACATTTTTAATTAAAATCTTTGCTTCTGGGGGTCCCCTGGTACAACATATTTTGAGATGGGGGTCGGCAGCCAAATACATATCATTCCGGGGGTCCTTGACATGAAAAAGTTTGAGGACCACTGACAGCAACGTAGGTTTTTCCCCCAAAAAATCTAACGATTTAGAAGACATTTTGTAGAATCGGTCTCAGTTCTTAAAGGGTTAAAGGAGAATTCCGGACTACCTTTATCTTACCTTTCTATTATGTTATTATTACTGTATATCCTAGGATGATTGGTACAGTAGAAAGATTTCATACTGTAACTCCATCCCGGGTCCACCACAGCTAAAAACCCGAGCGGACGGTCCGTGCGCTAGATCGCGTATTTGTATCGCTCGAAATGTTCTTTTTTTTTTGTTGACATCTGACGTTCATATTGACAGAAAACTCTCCCCAGTGTTTGTGTCCAACCCGATCTCACACAACACGGTGAAATAGCACGGATTGACACTCCGCACGTAGAGGACTAGAACATCCGAAAACCCGTGCATATAGGAGCCGCGAATCCCGTCCATTGACGTTTTTACGTTTTGGTCCATGTCGGAGGCGTGCGGTCTCGGGCAAACTGGAGCCACGTGAGGCACCACCGAGCGAGTTGCCGTGCTGAACGTTTGCGACGTTCGCTTGAGCCTACTCGGCGCCGTCCGAGTTATGTACCGATAGGCACAGAATCGTAAATCATGTTGTGGGGACTGTGCTCTGTGGCCAATGTGGCCTCTCTGCCCAGCTTTTTTGATTGAGTTTTACACTTTACAACACCACCTTACACTACACTGATCACACATGGCGGATACCACTCATCCCACTGATTTACACACCCCACATTCTTTGCATGTTTGACCTTTTTTTTAGAGAGGGATAGGGAAATTAGGCTGACAGGAAATGGGGAGAGAGATGGGGGGGGGGGGGGGGGGGGTGACACGCAGCAAGGCGAGGAGAGGCTCAAGCCTTGCCTTGAGCGCAAGCCTTCGCTTCTTCTCTAACCTGAAAACAAATACGCCAAAGTTGAATTAAACAACTAATTAACAGTGGCGGAAAAAGTACTCAAATGTTTTACTAAGTAAAAGTATCAATACTGCAATATAGAAATACTCCGTTACAAGTAAAAGTCCGGGATTCAAAGTGTACTTGAGTAAAAAGTACAAAAGTATTGGCATGAAAATGTACTTAAAGTACCAAAAGTAAGAGTACCCATTATGCAGAATGTCCCATTTCAAGTTTTCAAATGTATAAACATCTTTTGAAAATAGCAGATCTACAAGCTCACAATGCGTCGCATGAGCTTGTAGATCTGCTATTTTCATAAGATGTTTATACATTTGAACACTTGAAATGCGACGCATTGTGAGCTTGTAGATCGTGGACGAAATGTATATAGGGCTCAAAAGTGTACTTAAGTAGGCTACTGTAGTTGAGTAAATGTACTTTGTTACTTTTACACCACTGCAAAACAGAATACTCAAATATACATTTTCCCATTTGAATCCCATGGCATCGAACAGAGCTTCGAAGTAAAAGGGTCAGCCCTAATAGTACGTTGAAGTTATTGTTCAATATTTACGCAACTATTGATCTATCTATTGATACCATTTTTGTTTTGGATTGTGATTTTTGTGCTTGATGCTTTTGAACCAACTGAAATGGCAGGTCATTTAGGGGTGATTGGTCCATACTTTGACAGGGTGGATCATCTATGTTTTAAGAGGTATTTACAAATGAAAACTAAATAGCTATAGAGAGTGATTTGATGTAGAAATCTTCAATGCTTTTATGGAAATTTCCTCCAAACGCTGTTGAGACCTCTCCGCTATATCCTGTCCAGAATAATCAATCTGTTCCTGGCTAATGCCATCAGCTTAGCGTGCTCTCTGACGTGCCAGCCTCAGATAAGATCGGCCCCGATAGGAGAACCACATTAAAAAGCGTTGCAGCTCATTATGCAAAACAGCTGGGGCTGTTTTAGACCATGGCGTGCCTGGCTCGTGATAGAAGCTCTCACCGAGCGGCTCCATTCCTGTGTGACAGGTGTTCCACTGTGCAAGATGCTCTCGAGCTGCGATCTGTATCAACATTGGCCTAACATGAACCGTGTGTCCCCGGCCCCACAGAGCTATAATGCTACAAAGTCAGTGGTGGAAAAAGTACTCACGTTTTTTTTTACTTAAGTAAAAGTGACAATACTGCAATATAGAAATGCTCTGCTTACAAGTAAAAGCCCAGAATTCCAAAGTGTACTTGAGTAAAAGTACAAAATTATTGGCATCAAAATGTACTTACCCAAAGTACCAAAAGTAAAAGTGCTAATTATGCAGAATGTCCCATTTTAAGTTTTCAAGTGTATAAAAATCTTTTGAAAATAGCAGCTCTACAAGCTCACAATGCGACGCATTGCGAGCTTGAATATCGACTATTTTCAAATGGCCCAAATGTATGTAGGGCTGAAGTGGTTAATGTATGTTTTGTACTAATAATACAAATCTGCAAAGAAACTAGTAACTAAAGTTTTCAAATAATTGTAGTGGAGTAAAAGTAAAATATTTGCCCCTGAGATGTAGTGGAGTAGAAGTAAAAGTGTAGAAAATTGGAAATACTCCAGTAAAAGTAAAAGTTCTTCAAAATTGTACAGTACTTGAGTACATGTACTTAGTTTTTCCACCTCTGGAGAACACATGCTGTGTTTTTAAAGAGGGAGAGTGGTTAGTCCTCATCCCTTTGTACTTTATTCTATTTTTTAAGATGGTAAGTAGGAAAGCCGAGAGGGAAGGCGCCGTAGATGGGGCAATTTGTAACCCACTTTAAAAAATAGCTTTAAAAGTCAAGTGTATTATTGTGTATTATTTCCATGGCCCTCTCTGTACTTTTGTCATACTTATTACTTCCCTTTCTTCTTCTTTCTAAATGTAACTAATGGCTTTGAACTTTTCAAAGCATTAAAGACAATCAGAAACAGTGAGAAGAATTGTCCTATTGACTTTATCCACCAGTCATTATAATATCTAAGCTTAAGCCATTCAATCCAGGAACGCATCACTTTTAGATTTCTTTGGCTATTCAAAAATAGCAGATCTACAAGCTCATAGCGCGGCACCGAGTGCCGCGCTATGAGCTTGTAGATCTGCTATTTTTGAAAAATCATGAAAATGTGCGCAAATCTTTGAATATATATATTTTTAAAGTGAACATTTGTAACTCAAATCTTTGCTTCTGGAGGATTCTACAAATGTCTAATAAAACAGTTTTATTTTTAAAACGTATGTTGCTATAATCAGTGGTTCTCAAACATTTTTCATGTCAAGGACCCCCAAAATGATATGTATTTGGCCACGGATCCCCATCTCAAAATATGGTGTTCCAGGGACCCCCCCAGAAGCAAAGATTTGAGTAAAAGAAATTCACTTTAAAATGTATATATATATTCATAGATTTGCACAAACGTTCACGATAAAAAAAAAATAGCAGATCTACAAGCTCATAGCGCGGCACCGAGTGCCGCGCTATGAGCTTGTAGATCTGCTATTTTTGAATTGCCAAATAAATCTTAAAATGACACAGGCCCAGTTAATTTGGCGCATTCTGTATCCGCCACTGTTTGGTACCTAGCTGGGAGGGAATTCATAGAAATCGTGCACTTGGTGACAAATTTTTGATTTTTGGCATGGTGTTAGGTATGGGCATAAGGTTTTCAAAAAACATCTCAAACGAGTTGGGCTCGCCCTCTATATGGTCTGTTTGCAATGAATCCAATATTAGATAGGTATAGTTATGGTTGAAACCCCAAATAATTCACAGAAGAGATTTTCCAATGGATTCACTATTGGGTATGTGAAATAACATACAAAGAACATTTAGGAAAATCAAACCCCTGGAAAGGCATCATTTTCAAGATGGCGGGAGCTTAAAATGCCTAATAAGCTGGGAGGGAATATGTGCCATCTTGAAAATGATGCCTTTCCAGAAGTAGATTTTCCAAACTCTAGATGAACTCTAGGTGAACCTCTAGTTAATCATAATGCCTGTCACTTCTCAGCCAGGGCTAACCTTCTATAGACATCATTTGTCAATGTATGGCAATATGTCACTGCAGTGTAAATACATTGTTTGGAGTCTTTGCTCTTCATGTAAGGCATAAACAATTAGAAATGTGTGTGTGTGAACACACAGCATGAATTCCTCTACATGTGTTCACATACTGTACTGCAGGGGTCTTCAACAGGGGGTCCGGGACCCCTAGGGGGTCCTCAGAGTTACTACAGGGGGTCCGCCAAATCTTTGTGTGATATGATTTTGTTTTTTTACATGAACCACTTGAAACATAGCATCCCTTTTCTGAGGAGAACTTTAGCCAAAAATAGCCGATCTACAAGCTCACAACGCCTCGCAGCGCGAGGCGTTGTGAGCTTGTAGATCTGCTATTTTTGGCAAAGAGTTATAGATGTAGAGGGGGAAAAAGAGCAGCAAAAGTTTATCTGAAACACAATTTTATACAATTTAGAGGGGGTCCCTGCTTCATCTCTCTCTCAGCTAGGGGGTCCTTGGCCTGAAAAGCTTGAAGACCCCTGCTGTACTGTATAGAAGAGGCAGAGAAGCCTCTGGCTCTATGATTTATTCAAATCAATTCTTGTTTCTTTCTCCTGCTTATATTCGTTTCTTTCTTTTTATTCTTCATTAATTTTTTTGTCTTATCTCACTACCCCTTATTTATTTACCCTCTCTCTCATGGCTCCCAGATCTTGTAGGAAGAGAGGATTTTGGAAACTCGATTGCACTCCTACAGTACAGTATGTATGTGTGTGTATATGTAACATTATGTATGCACAATGTATGTGTAGATTTGATGCGATTCTTAAATATGTTTTAAGAACATAATCTTTTTCAAAAATAGCAGATATACAAGATCATAGCGCGGCACCGAGTGCCGCGCTATGATCTTGTATATCTGCTATTTTTAAATAGCCAAAGAAATCTAAAGTGACACAGATGCGTTCCAGGTCTTAATGGGTTAACACTCTGTAATAATCCAGTAAAACTATAATCCATTATACATTGTTTAATTCCAAAATGTCTAATTTTCTTTTTATATCGAGTGCAGAAAGTTTGTTAGCATGTTTTTTGTTTCCCATCCAAAGGGATTTATAATGTATTCATTTTATCATCAATACATTGGCATGTTGGACATGAACAGACGTGTGGAAAACAGCTCCGAATGGAAAGCTATCACCGTAAAATCAGCGTGAGATGTCACATGGTGGAATTCATTATCTGAGGGTGTTTGAAGTTCATGGAGACGTGGAAAGGTTGCTCCAAAGCGCTGAGACCCGGGAGGGTGATTATGCAAATGCATGTCCCCAATGCTTTGATCAGATATGGGAGTTTTAAAAAAAAGTGTATTTTAGTCTTCTATCCTTAGTAGAAGTAGATAAGTGCTCTAAGAATCTGTCTGAGTTTAAACCATGTTCTTATATCCAGTGGTACAACCAAGTACATTTACTTAAGTACTGTACTTAAGTACAATTTTGAGTTTGATTGATTAATTGAATACTTTATTAAAACGTTTGCAGAGAAAAAACACATGGGAGTACAGTTCAAAATACAAGGTCAACTAAAAAGATAAAAAACCCAAATAAGCCTTTCGGGTTGATTCAATAGGTGTCCTCACGTACTCAATTCATAAGAAAGGTATTTGTACTTGAGCACTTGAGTATATCCAATTTCCAATACTTTTACTTCTACTCCACTACATATCTCGGATCCAAATATTGTACTTTTGCTCCACTACATTTATTTGAAAACTTTAGTTACTGCCGTAGTTACTTTATAAATGTTGATTATTATTACAAAACATACATTTACCACTTCAGCCGTACACTTATATATATTTTGGCCATTGCTATTTTCAAAAGGTTTTATACGTACATTTGATACTTGAAATGGGACATTCTGCACAATGAGTACTTTTACTTTTGGTACTTTAAGTACATTTTGATACCAGTGCTTTTGTACTTTTAGGGCGCGCTCCCACCGCACTTTTATTTTTACCTCTGGGGCAGAATCTGCCAATGCTTTGTCAATGCAAATGCGTGGATTCTTGGAATAAATCTGCAAGACCATGAATCCACGCATTTGCATTGACAAAGCATTGGCAGATTCCGCCCCAGAGGTAAAATAAAAGTGCTGTGTGGCCGTGCCCTTACTCAAGTAAATGTTGAATTCCGGACTCTCACTTGTAGTATTGATACTTTTACTTATGTAAAAAAAAATGTGAGTACTTTTCCTATTCTCACCACTGCTTCTATCTTGACAAGTGGATCAGACAGTAGTCAGCTAGCCATAACTACAGTGGATCTTCCTGAGCTATGCTAGCCTGATTAAAATGACCTAATCTATGGGAGTAGTTCCCCTGCACTACTCACAGCGGGAGGGGGGGGACGGGACGTATTTTTCAACCTTGGAGTGTTATCATTCCGTGTACGAAATGTCATGCAGAGATGAAAGACATCATCTTCTCTAGTAAGTAATGTGTGGGGTGTAGCAGAACTATCTTGGCACTGTCTCGTTTAGGGAAAAGGGCATATGGGCAACTTGTGGAAAAGTGGAGAACCATTGTGCAAGCTGGATCCTCTCTCTTTTAAGCCATTCAAACCGGGAACGCATCTGTATAGTATAACCACTTTATCCATATTTTATACTTTGGGCTTACTTTGGGGGGGTCGGTGGCCAAACACATATAGGCCTAATTTTTGGGGGTCCTTGCATGAAAAAGTTTGAGCACCACTGATAGAGCAACAGCAGTTTTTCAGAAAACTGTTGGATTTAGAAGACATGTGTAGAATTGGTCTCAGGTCTCAATGAGTTAAAGGTAGAGTATCGCAGGTATAATAATCTGTTATATGTGTGTGTGTGTGTGTGTGTGTGTGTGTGTGTATGTGTGTGTGTGTGTGTGTGTGTGTGTGTGTGTGTGTGTGTGTGTGCGCGCGTGCGCGCACAAACAGCACACACATCTAGTGTTTTGGAGCATAACTTCCAATTTTCCCCTCCACAGAGAATAGGCTCATCGAGAAAAAGATTGAGTGATCAAACAGTCATGTTTGGCTCCACACTGTGATGATGTGATTTACAAAGCCGCCATGAGAGTTGAAAGTTGAGTCCAATCCATTGAATAACTCTCTCTTTCTGCTGGGTCAGATTGGTTGATTCCCGGAGTTATGATGTACTGTTGTAAGACAGATTTCCCTTGTGATTTCCATAGAGTTTGGAATGTTTTAACCGTTTGTTGTGTAGGCAAAATACATTTAAGCCTTGTAAAAATAGTTTTAACTAGAAAAAGTGCTCCTTGGAGCACAGGTCTCCGCCAGGTCAGGTAGGTTATTGTGGCCTCCTGGTGGCGCTATAATAGGCCAATGTGAATAGGGTGCCATTTCTCTTAGGCCTTTCACGGCAATCGGACACTGCATTCATGATTTGAGGCATTTTGTTCCAAAAATGTGTTTTGCTCAATTAGACCTGATGGTGGCGCTATAACAGGCCAATGTGAAAAGGGTGGCATTTCATCCTTGGCCTAGTGGGAATATGCGTGCAAAATGTCTCTGAAATTGCATGCTGCGTTCATGATTTGAGGCATTTTGTTCAAAACGAACCAATCCTGCAAAAAAAACTTTCCCAAGCGAAATTAGTTAACATCGCGTCACAGTCATTTGAACCACTTAGCTTTGGCTATTCAAAAATAGCAGATATACAAGCTCATAGCGCGGCACCGAGTGCCGCGCTATGAGCTTGTAGATCTGCTATTTTTGAAAAATCTTGAAAAGGTGTGCATATCTTTCAATATATATATTTTTAAAGCAAACATTTTTAACTCAAATCGTTGCTTCTGGGGGTCCCTGGCACAAAACATTTTCAGATGGGGGTCCGCGGCCAAAATGTTTATCAATTTAGGGGTCCTTGACATGAAAAAGGTTGAAAACCACTGCTTAAAAGCTATCCACAGATAGTATGAGTCCAGGCAAAGGGTTAATCGTGAAGCGCCTGCCAGTGCAAAAAAAGCCGTCTGTGTGATTACACGTTTTCTCCTCAGTGTCTCCTCATTTGTCAGTGGCATCATTATCACTACAGCACACGGCTATACTTTGATGGATGACTAATCCTGCAACTTGCATTGTTTCCCCACCCTCCATGTTTATTGTTTTCTGTATGTCTGTGCACACTGGGTTGTGTCACAACTTCACAAGTGTGCAACTGTACTTGTTTGTGTCCTCCTGGCAGTGGTGTAAAGTAACTAAGTACATGTACTCCAGTACTGTACTTAAGTTCAATTTTGAGGTATTTTTTTTTTTTTACTTTACTGGAGTATTTCCAATGTTCAGTACTTTTACTTCTACTCCACTACATCTCAGAGGCAAATTTTGTGCTTTTACTCCACTACAATTATTTGAAAACTTAAGTTACTAGTTACTTTGAAGATTTTGATTATTATTACAAAACCACTTCAGCCCTAAATACATTTGAAAATAGCCGATCTACAAGCTCACGATGTGGCGCATTGTGAGCTTGAAATTACGCTATTTTCAAAAGATTTGTATGCATTTTATACAATGTGAAATGGGACATGCTGCATAATGAGTACTTTCTACTTTTGGTACTTTAAGTACATTTTTTTTCCAGGGGGTTACCAGCAAAATATGTTAATATAGCATCACAATAATTTTAACCTTTTATACTTTTGGCTATTCAAAAATAGCAGATCTACAAGCTCATAGCTATGAGCTTGTAGATCTGCTATTTTTTTTAAATCGTGAAAATGTGTGAAAATCTGTGAATATATATTTTTAAGCGAACATTTATAACTCAAATCTTTGCTTCTGGGGGTCCCTGGAACAAAATATTTGAGATGGGGGTTCTCGGCCATATACATATCATTTTGGGGGCATATCATTTTTGGGGGTCCTTGACATGAAAAAGTTTGAGAACCAGTGCTCTAGTGAACATGGAAATGAGCAAAAGGTCTTTCTGGGGGCTCACGTTCTCAAGAGTTAAACGTACGATCCGCCCCGTGTGGTTTCCCAATCAGTTTTGTTACAACAGAACATTTTGTTGGATTCTGCTCCCCGACCCGTGTCCAACATCCAATCACACGCTCTCCTGTGTTCTCTCTGCTATCAACATCATTTAAAATCAATTCAGTGCAAAAAAGTAAATGTCCAGAGACAGATGGCTGGATGGGCCAGCAGGAGAGAGGCCATGATGGAAGAGAGACTGTAGTCTCCACCCAGAGATGGTGTGTCCTTGGCTTCAACACACTGTCCTCTTGGCTCTGTGCACAGAGCTCCAACTGTGAGATCACTGTGTGGGTCTTTCACTGTTTTCCTTTGTTCTTCCTGTTCTGAAGAATGTCACACACACACACACACACGTTTGTATTATTATTATACTTGTGAGGACATTATCATTTTAACCCATTAAGACCTGAGGCGATTCTTAAAAATGTTTTCTAAATCCAAAAAGTTTTTTGAAAAAAAATATAAAAAAAAAAAAATCACGATTTTTCAAAAATAGCAGATCTACAAGCTCATAGCGCGGCACTCTGTGCCGCGCTACGAGCTTGTAGATCTGCTATTTTTGAATAGCCAAAGAAATCTAAAATGACACTCGTCCCCGGTCTTAATGGGTTAAGAATGATCCAGAATGCAGCAGCACGCTTGGTCTTCAACCAGCTAAAATTCTCACATGTCTCCCCCCTTCTCCGCTCCCTCCATTTGCTCCCAGTTACTGCCCGCGCACAGAGTACAAAACACCGACGTTGGCCTACAAAGCAACCAAAGGTATGGCACCCCCATATCTTCAAAGCCTGATCCAACCCTACAACCCCTCTCCCGTTCTCTCGGATCAGCTAACACAGGGAAGCTGCCAGAACCTTCCGGCTAAGACATCCGGGACAGCGCTCCACACGGGTGCAGTATGTTAGTCCGACAGCGCATTCCTCCGACAGCGCAGCGCTCCGACGTTTCCAATACTAAACCCGAACCAAACCCTAACCCTAACCCTAACCGCACGCGGATGCCACGTAGTCGGAGAAAAGGTCTGTCGGATTAACGCATGCCTCCCCTCCACACGTCCCAGACTCTTCTCCCTTCTGGCTCCCAAACTGTGGAATGAACTCCCCATTGCAATTAGAACTGCAGACTCGCTCCCAATCTTCTGCCGTAATCTGAAGACTCACCTCTTGAGACTCCACCTCAGCCCGTAGCACTTGTCCTAGCCTTGACGACCATGCAGGCTTATGCAAAGGCTAAAATGTAACTTAGATAGCATGTTATGTAGACAGATGCCAGGTTATTGTTGACCTGGCATCCTATAGTGCAGTGGTTCTCAAACTTTTTCATGTCAAGGACCCCCAAAATTATATGTATTTGGCCGCGGACCCCCATCTAAAAATGTTGTTCCAGGGACCCCCCAGAAGCAAAGATTTGAGTTACAAATGTTTGCTTTAAAAAATATATATTCAAAGATTTGCACAACTTTTCAAGATTTTTCAAAAATAGCAGATCTACAAGCTCATAGCGCGGCACTCGGTGCCGCGCTATGAGCTTGTATATCTGCTATTTTTGAATAGCCAAAGTATAAAAGGTCATAATTATTCTGATGCTATATTTACACATTTTGCTTTGAGAACCAATGCTATAGTGTGTATAGTTTCAATGTACAGGCTGATGAATGGTTCTTGGTTTACGTATGTATCAGTTATTATTAGATTCTTGGTTTATTCTGGTTCCAGTGTATTCTTGGTTTAGCGATGACTTTGGTGCAACATTTTGGAGTACCTCCAAAAGACGAAGTCTCACGTCTCTCCTGATGGGTTTGTTTAACACAACACATTTAAGCTGTTACATTAACAGAGTATAAGCTAACCAAGTTAGCCAGTTTCGTATCCAGATGCACATGGTCTTGTAGGCTACTAAATGCTAACTGGCTAATCAAGGCTAACTGTTTGCAAGTATAGGTAATTGCAGACAAACATGGCGCTGAAGCGTGGACACAAATGGGAGTGTCAACACGGCGTGTTGACCCTGCCATTTGTGTCAACACCCCCCCGCAGTGCAGCGCAATGATTGTCTGCAGCTACTCATTACTCAACTGTTGAACTGTACATTACAAAACAGTCTCCTTTGGCCAAATGTAAATAGCGATCTACTGTACAGTACGTATATATATATATATATATATATATATATATATATATATATATATATATATATATATATATATATATATATATATATATATATAGGTTATTTCTTACCAATAACACTGCCTCACAAGAACAATGTTGGTAAGAGATAACATTTTTCTCCATGTATAGATTCTCAACCAGCCACTATAACCTTTAACAGTAGTTGAACTTTTGCGCCCAGGCCCTTGGACACTAGGACATGCACAAGATGGTGCTGGTGTCAAGTAAACAATGGTGGATTACATTACATTACAGTCATTTAGCAGACGCTTTTATCCAAAGCGACTTACAATAAGTGCATTCAACATAGGTAGGGAACGAAACTACTACTCAGCAGAAGTCTTAAGTGCATTCTCTTCTAAAACAAGCAACTAAGACCTACCTACTTTCCTAAACAGATGAGACGAAGTAGGAAAATCAAATGAGCAAGAGCTAAAACAAATAAGTGTATCGAGTAAACAAGATCCAATAAGACAAGAGCTCGTACAACTAATTGACAATGTCATGTTGCTCTACCCTGTATTCAGTGGACATGTCTCTTTTAACCCAGAGACCTGGAACTGTGTCATTTTTAGATTTGAGCTAAAAAGCATTATTTTATACTTTGGCTATTCAAAAATAGCAGATATACAAGCTCATAGCGCGGCACCGAGTGCCGCGCTACGAGCTTGTGGATCTGCTATTTTTGAACATTCGTGAAAATGTGTGCAAATCTTTGAATATATATATTTTTAAAGCGAACATTTTTAACTCAAATCTTTGCTTCTGGGGGGTCCCTGGAACAACATATTTTGATGGGGGTCCGCGGCCAATAACATATAATTTTGGGGGTCCTTGGCATGAAAAAGATTGAGCACCACTGATATAGAAACATACGTTTTTCAGAATACTGTTGAGATTTAGGAGACATGTAGAATCGGCTTCAGGTCTCAATGGGTTAATGCTGTTGCTCATATGAAGACTCCTCATCTGAATGATTGTGCCAGGCCAGCCCTGGTGGACAGATTGTTACAGAAGGGGATACAGTTGAATGGAGTCCGTGTACAGTATTTGATACATACTGTATTTCCATTCGTAAATGACATGCATGACTTTTGGTAGTGAAACATACTGTACCTGTTAGTGTAAATACAATTAATACAAAAATGGCAAATGTATAGCCTACTGTATTTGTTGTATGGACATACCATGTCCATACATGGTATGTCTGTTTCTTATGCATGAATAAATAGGCACAGACTAGTCGTGACATCACTGTTATGTCACAAGTATAAATACGGTTGGTATATAACGTAAGACACAAACATTTCAGAATTAGACTTCACACGACTTCACACAACACCGGCTTAGGTCTGGCACAACCAGGTCTCCTGGTCTTGTTACTGTACATCTATTGTTGACAAAGTCTGTCTGTCTGTCTGTCTGTCTGTCTGTCTGTCTGTCTGTCTGTCTGATTCCAGTCCTGGTTGTGTTTCTGTTAGCATTTCTTTGTACGCAGCCTTAAGACAAACATCTGCTGACAGATCTCATCACAAGTACCTTATGTGCACGCACGCACGCACGCACGCACGCACGCACGCACACACGCAGGCAGGCAGGCACGCACGCACGCACGCACGCACGCACGCACGCACGCACGCACGCACGCACGCGTACACACACACACACACACACACACACACACACACACACACACACACACACACACACACACACACACACACACACACACACACACACACACACACACACACACAGATGTAATCACTCTGTGTCTGTTTCACTGCCGAGAGTAAGTGTCCAGAATCATGTGCTTTTAGACAAACAGACACAGACACACACATAGACACACATAACTAAGTAACATGCACATAAATGCACACACTGTAAAAAAAATAAATGCATACCCGCAGCCAAGCCCCCACCCCCCCCCACACACACACACACACACACACACACACACACACACACACACACACACACACACACACACAGTCACACGTTGATGCAGGCTGTGGTGGGGTGTCCTGTCTGTGATTGATAAGACGTTTATCTGATCAACGTGGACGCGTTGACGTTTATCAAGGCTTAACTGTCAGAACAAAAACAAAGGGACCGTTCCAAGTTTTCTCCAAAAACCTTTGTGTTTTGTCTCTCTTCTGTCTTGTACCCCGTTGGCTCTGTTTTTCTATCTCATCTTCATGTTGACACACCTGCTGCTTGATGGTTGATTTATCGAGGCTTATGGCTGTCAAAAATATTGTTCTTTCTTTAAACCAACCTCTCGTTTCTTTTGACGTATCCTTACTTCCCATGCATCGTCCCACGTCGCCTCGCCCTCTGTCCTCTGTTGGTTGTCTTTTTCTTCACTTTCTGTTCTATAATGAAAAATAGCAGATACTGTACACTTCCGTGCCGCACTTTGAGCTTGTAGATCTGCTATTTTTGGAACATCGTGAACATGTATGCAAATCTTTGAATATATATATATTCTAAAGTGAACAGTTTTTAACTCAAATCTTTGCTTCTATTCTTGGGGTCCCTGGAATACCCAAAGTTTAAATAGGGCTGAAGTGGTTAATGTATGTTTTGTAATAATAATCAAAATCTACAAAGTAACGAGTAACTAACATTTTCAAATAATTGTGGTGGAGTAAAAGTACAATATTTGCCTCTGAGATGCAGTGGAGTTGAAGTCAAAGTATTGAACATTGGAAATACTCCAGTAAAGTAACCTCAAAATTGTACTTAAGTACAGTACTTGAGTAAATATACTTAGTTACTTTCCACCACTGGAAGAGTATGCTATATAGACTTGGTGCTGATCGGTGCAGCGGTTTGCAAGATTAGCCGCGGAGCAGCTCTTCTAGAGACGGCTTGCTTGACCCCCTGGGGTTCCACGTCGTTAAAAAAAAGAAAAAGGTTGTGGCATATGGTTAAGTTGGTGTGTACTCAAGAGGGTTTGACCTTTTGACCTCCTGCCTTCGCTTGTCCGTCATCTCGTCTGCCTCATTCGTCTCCTGGACCCGCTAGGCCTGCTGCACGGGAGGCTATTTGTCTGACCCCTCTCTCCATTGTCACCGACATTGTTAACCTCTGCCAGAGCAATGGTATTTGTCTTCATCCAGATTCTGTCCTGTTTCCCTGCTGTCCAACCCTTTTCATACAGTGAATCTCAGCTCTGCCGGCTCATTTGGCTGGCAGTGTGTGTTTTCCCCCCTGCGTAAAGCAGGCAGCAGTGCTTCAAAGATTTGCACACATTTTATTTTGAGAGAGAGAGAGAGAGAGAGAGAGAGAGAGAGAGAGAGAGAGAGAGAGAGAGAGAGAGAGAGAGAGAGAAAGAGAAAGAGAAAGAGAGAGAGAGAGAGAGAGAGAGAGAGAGAGAGAGAGAGAAACAGCAGTGGAAGAAGAACACAGATTTGTTGTTTTCAAGGTATTGTACTGGATTTAGTCTCGCGTAGCCAGACCCCACAGAAAATGAAAAACAGCGACCTCTGTTTTCTGATATTGTCTGTGGGGTCTGGCGGGAGGAAAATGGAAGACCAGTGCGCAGGGAAACTCCGGTTTCATGTCTGCCTTCAGCGCATCACTTCCGGTTGGTGCGACTACGTTTTCATTCCCACTAACAATATTTCTACACGGAACACTAACACCACTTCTCCCAGAGAACATGGATGGTTTTGGTTATAAGCCCACTTGTTTCTATGATGAAAGAGTAAGTTAAAATGTGAATATCTTTCCGTGGTTTTGTCCGCTCCGAGGACGCTATTGTTAAATTAGTTTCGGCTAGTTTCGAGGGGGGAAGGGTGGATGGACACGTGAATCCCGCCCACTACATTT